>NW_013634030.1:0-389 GCF_000695525.1 Brassica oleracea var. oleracea
TGATCGCCAACCTCTGTATATGGGTCTACACTTCAGCAGAAACTCGACAGTTGTTGTCAACGCACTGGACAATGTCACTGCAAGTTATATTGTCAGTGAAGTAGAGATGTTCAAGCTCTTTTGTACAAAATACAGATTACATATCTGTAGAAATATTTTCAAAGCTATCATATGTCAAGTGAAACGTTAAAACATATTATCAGACGAAAGAATATTACTTTCGAGACTGTTCAAATATCTAAAAAAAAATCTGACATTAGATGGAGATTTTGAGTACATAACATTCAGAACAATGAACCAAGAAACTACAAAAGCCACAAAAGAGTAGAGATTGTTGAACACTATACATCTCTACTAAACCTATCACTTATCAGCAACAAACACACAGA
>NW_013634031.1:0-389 GCF_000695525.1 Brassica oleracea var. oleracea
AACAATTTTTGCATCTTTCTTCATTTTGTTTAATTTTATATTATTAACAAAAGTAAACAATCACATTAACCATATAGTAAAAAATTAGATTTTTTCTTATATGTTATATTTTGAATTTTTTAAAATGACTTTAAATTACAAAAATGAGGAAACCTTATATGTTATTTTTTTTTAAAAAACGACTTTAAAATACAAAAATGAGGACACCTTATATATTAGATTTTTCTTATATGTTAGATTTTTTCTTAGATGTTATATTTTGATTTTTTTAAAATGAATTTAAATTACAAAAATGTAAGTTTTTCTTAAGTATTCGACTAAAGACATTAAAATGACATGTACCAATTTGATGGTTGATTTGAAAGCTTTCAAAACTATATGGAAGATAA
>NW_013634032.1:0-389 GCF_000695525.1 Brassica oleracea var. oleracea
CAAGGAGAAGGACTCTGACCATGGAAGGCACATGAAAGGTTTTAACAGATTGAAGGTAAGAGAGCCAGTGATTGAGCCGGTTGTTGAGGACGTTTCTGACTCGAGACCGGGAGAAGAGGAGGATGATTTGATCAAGGAGGTTGGTTCATACTTACCTTGTCATTGGTATTAGCTATTACTGAACTTCAACAATTTGTTCATTGGCGATGCTTTTTCTACAGATTGTCCGTACCAAATACTTTGAGATGCCACCATTGGCCGTGGCTGAAGCAGTGGAGCAGCTGGAGTTAGTCGCTCACGATTTCTACGGATTCCAAAATGAAGAAACTGGTATGCATTTGAAACAAATAAATCAATTGCTTCAAAATGGAAGATTGAAAGGAAGACTA
>NW_013634033.1:0-389 GCF_000695525.1 Brassica oleracea var. oleracea
TTTGATATCAGCAAGGATTTTATTGGTTGTGGTGTTGTTCTCCTCCTAATGTTCTTCATAAGTGCATCTTGCTCTTCTTCGCTAAGAGATGACACAACTCTAGGCACCTACAAATTAGAAAAGACATAAGATTAGCACCAACTGAAATTATTCTAACAACTAAAACAAAACCAGAGAACTGAGCATACCTCGTGACCATAGGCCAAATTTCTTGGAGCCCATGTGTGAGTGAACCTAAAACAGAATCATGATCAGTCACTAAGTCATTCAAGGCCAGAGCAAAAACAAACTCTTACAAAAATACAATGAAGCTCAATTCACAAATCCGTACCTCAAAAGCATAAACATGTTTTGGTACAAAGGCCAACTGATGTTCACATACAGCTCCT
>NW_013634034.1:0-389 GCF_000695525.1 Brassica oleracea var. oleracea
AAAATAATTTATATTTTAAATTTGGTTTTTTCCAGGTTTGGGGTTGATAGATGTTTTGCATCAGACGTAACCGACACGATCAAAGGTTACTTCTCCATGCCACATCCGAACTGGAGTAAGACGCCTCACTACGTCAGAAAGACGTGGTTCAAAATTTACGCTGTAAGTTTCTATTAATTAATTATATATACTTTAATTTTTTCATGATTTATATATATTTCTTTTAAAAAAACTAGTTATTTATTTAATTTTTTCCACAGCAAAAATATCATTGGGCCTTAGGGTCACTGAGAGGGTGAGAAAAGCGTTTAACGCGAAGGCGAAAGTTCGCTTGTTGGACAGGGTCTCCAACTGGAAGGGTGACTGGATCGTGAAGGAGTATGAGCGTG
>NW_013634035.1:0-389 GCF_000695525.1 Brassica oleracea var. oleracea
TGGAATATTTACATTGTGGATCTTTAGCTACTAATAGATTGTTTGAGTCCTGAAGGCTGAACATATAGAGGATACAAATTAATATGATACGATATAAATTTAATAGATTTTTTGTATTTATATATTCAAAAATGAAATATCAATGCGTTAACATGCTAAGAACTCAAAAAGATTATATCATTTAATTTCTCTATTATTTTTGATTCTGAAGTTCGTACAAATATATATATGCAAGATAAATAAACTACTTTCCTAAATAAGAGATTTCTATGAGATGGCAAACTAAATACATGATATTTCATAGTAAACACTAATAATGTTAATCATATCAATCAACGCGAATGATATCTCAACACGTAAACATTAATAATGTTAATCATGCTAAAAAG
>NW_013634036.1:0-389 GCF_000695525.1 Brassica oleracea var. oleracea
TTTTATTCGTTTTAGGATATTTCATAAATGCAAATGAAAAAGACAAACAAAAAAAAAAGGTTTAATTAATGAAGTAAGAACATTTTTAAATGGGTACTTCTCTTTTAATAATATAGATGATTTCCAAGACATATTTATGGTTTCTAATTGAATATTAAAACTTACTTAATTGGTCAAATTGACTTCTTTACAACGTGAGCCAACAAATATGGTTCCCACTTGACACACAAAAGTCAGTCGAGTGTGAGCATCACCTTTTGTTATTGGGCTTTTTGCAGAATTGACCTATAACTTAAAGTCAAACACAAAACTAACCAATTTTTTTTTTGAAAATTGATTTTCCCCTATTCACCCCATAAGTTCATATAATTTACGAAAATGCCATCAAT
>NW_013634037.1:0-389 GCF_000695525.1 Brassica oleracea var. oleracea
TCAGATGCAGGATCCACAAAAACTCCGTCGGATGTGGCGTGAGTCATATTGAATAGGCCAGACAGAGAAGGTAAGACTCCCGTGTTCTCGAACTACAAAAAAAAAATTAAATTAAATATTATAAATTATATTAATTGAATATTTTAAAATATATATTTAAAACAAAACTTACAGCTTCTAGACGGACTCCTGCATGAGGTTTTTGTCCGGTTCTGTGAAGCATGGGCAAATGACCATCTTTATCCTTCGTCCTTCGAGAAGCCGAGCACGAATTGGACTTTTTGATCGAAGAGGGGTGCTCCCAATAGGTGATGAGGCCATTCCACACATCCGTCGTGAGCACAGTGGGCTTTCCCTCATACCCGTAGATCTCCCACTTGTCCTTCCAA
>NW_013634038.1:0-389 GCF_000695525.1 Brassica oleracea var. oleracea
ATCATCTTCGCACGTGACATGGTCATAAAGCTGAAAGAAGAGCTGATGATGAACTCGTTCAAGACCATAGACGGCCGTGGAGCTAGCGTGCACATCGCCGGCGGCGCGTGCATCACTGTTCAGTACGTGACTAACATCATCATCCACGGTATCAACATCCATGACTGCAAGAAGAGAGGGAATGCTTACGTCAGAGACTCGCCGTCACATTACGGCTGGAGGACGGCGTCGGACGGAGAAGCCGTCTCGATCTTCGGTGGGTCCCACGTGTGGGTGGACCACTGCTCGTTGTCTAACTGCGATGACGGTCTGGTCGATGCGATCCGTGGATCGACGGCCATTACGATATCTAATAACTACTTGACGCATCATAACAAAGTGATGCTTTT
>NW_013634039.1:0-389 GCF_000695525.1 Brassica oleracea var. oleracea
ACCTTCATCATATGTTAGTAAAGGATGCAACTATGCATTAAAACAATGTTTTCATATTCTTAAATTTTTCTCAAAATCTATGAGTTAACTAACCCCTACGACAATATTGAACTTTTCGGTAAATGCTCTATATACTAAAGCCAATGATCTTTACTGTTGTTTTAAAATTTCTAAACACATTCTAAATTTGTATTAACGTATATTAAACTTTCTTCCAGGGTACATGTGCCTTGTTTTATTTTTTTGTCAATTAATTTAGTAAATCTTCATAATATTCCCTAAATTGGTGGACTACCACTATAAAATCGATATTCTCTAGAAAAACGGAGACAGAAAAGATTCCAAACCTCTTTGACCTTCATAATATATTATTGAAGGATGTAACTATG
>NW_013634040.1:0-389 GCF_000695525.1 Brassica oleracea var. oleracea
GCCCATTTCACCAGAGAAATTCCCCCTTGCATCAGAGTAAGGTGTCCAAAACTTTTGAGGCTTGAGGTGTGCCTGAAGGATCCAACATTTGTCTTTGTCGTGACCTTTTTTCTTGCAATGGTCACACACCCACACTTTCTTGTCTTCTGGCTTGTAATACCCCTTGTTAGCTATGCCCTCATGTTTGTGCTCATTTCCTTCAGCCTTGTTGGCTATGATGAGGTCTTCTTTGCCACCAAAGAGTCCCACTGAGCCTTGCTCCTTTTGAATCTGAGCACAAAGGTCCTCAAGTGATGGAAGCTTCTCACTTCTTAGAATCTGTTTGATTAGATCACTATAACACGGGTTGAGAGTGAACAGCAAAGCAAAGACCTTGTCTTGCTCCTTCC
>NW_013634041.1:0-389 GCF_000695525.1 Brassica oleracea var. oleracea
TAAAGAGACGGAGAAGACCAACTTCCCGCAACAGCTGCTGTACGTGGGCGAGAATCTCGCGTAGATCGAGGAAAGTTGAGTTCCGAAACTTCTTCCTCAAGACTCTCTCTTATCTCGTTTAAAACTTTCGAGAGGATAAAATGCATGACGTTTTTATTTTCTAAACAAACTATCTTATCTCGTTTAAAACTTTCGAGAGGATAAAATGCATGACGTTTTTATTTTCTAGACAAACTACTTGTCGTTTTAAATAAAATTGCATAATAAATGGCAAAACGTTGAGGTTAACTTGGTCCAAAAAGAATAGTCTTATTGGGCCGGAAGCCCTCCAAAACCCAAGACCCAAGACCCAAGACCCAAGACCGAGCCGGCTGGACGGCGCGCGTGGG
>NW_013634042.1:0-389 GCF_000695525.1 Brassica oleracea var. oleracea
TAATGAAATGACCAAAAGGCCCTTAAGTAAAATAGAAATCGACCCAATAATAGACGCGGAGTGACCTCGGAATGTCGCTCCGAGAGGTCGCTCTGGCCTTCGGGAGCGACCTCAGTGGATCACTCTGAGAGGTCGCTCCGGGCTTCGCTTCGTGTCGTCTCGCCATAGAGACGCGAGCGACCTCGGGGTGTCGCTTTGGGAGGTCGCTCCGAGAGGGGTGTGAGATGCGAGCGACCTCGGTGCGTCGCTCTGGGCAAGTCGCTCCAGGGCCGATGGTCGAGAGCGACTTTGGTGCGTCGCTCCAACGGGTCACTCTGGATCGGGAGCGACCTTGGTAGGTCACTCTGAGAGGTCGCTCCAAGGTCATCTAAGACTGTTCGGAGTAACGA
>NW_013634043.1:0-389 GCF_000695525.1 Brassica oleracea var. oleracea
AAACGGAGACAACAAAGGCTCCAAACCTCTTTGAAAAATCATAATATATTAGTGAAGGATGTAACTAAGCATTAAAACAATATTGTCAATTTTTTTGAAAATTTTCTCAAAATCTATGTGTTAACCCCAACGAAAAATTGAGTTTTTTGTAAATGCTTTATAAACTCAAGCCTATAATCTTTGGCCTTATTTTAATTGTGTTAGCCCTTACGAAAAATTGAGTTTTTTGTAAAAGCTCTATAAACTCAAGCCTATAATCTTTGGCGTTATTTTAAAATTTGTAACCACATTCTAAATTAGTATTAAGGTTATTTAAACTATCTTTCATGGTACATGGGTATATTTCTAATTTTATATAAATTGATTTTGTAATACTTCATGTAATCTCT
>NW_013634044.1:0-389 GCF_000695525.1 Brassica oleracea var. oleracea
CTGTTTCTCATTGTCTTTTACTCTCATATTAATCATCTTTTCTCACATGGTATCAGAGCTTTAAGCTCCTGAACCTCACTAAAAGCTTCCGCAAATCTAATTCATTCTCAGTTCATCTTCATCTGAGTCTGGTACAACCTTTTGTCCAGTGGTCCAAAGGTTTTACAAGAAGGAAGAACCCACAACCAGCTCTAAGGCAAGGTGTATACAAGTCTCTAAGCCTCAAGACCCCTCATCAAGCTCAACCAGTTCAGTCTACCACTCATTTTTCTTGAAGATTCTTGAGCACACTCTTTTATCCCGCGGTCTATTGTTTTCCAAAGTTTCCAATCTCTTTTCCCTTGTCAAATATGGTGAAGAAACCACTTGAAAGCAAAAGTTTATGGAGT
>NW_013634045.1:0-389 GCF_000695525.1 Brassica oleracea var. oleracea
GCAGGATACTCAGAGAATATATATCCTTGTGTTGGACAACAAGTTAAAGAACGCACATGCTTTCCTGCGGAAGTAAAACGTGGTCCGGGAAGACATAAGAAATCAAGATGGCAATCTTGGTTGGAGTTATCCAGGATGAGAGGACGCAAACCCCGGAAGCAACACATGGTTTATAGATGCTCAAAATGCAAGGAAACTGGCCATACGAAACCACAATGTAAGTCGTCCAGTGATTAGTCTTCCAGAAGACCTTCAATTAAGTCATCCAGAAGGTCGTCCAGTTAGTCGTCCAGGGTTTTTTCTTCCAGAAGACCTTCAAGTTAGTCTTCCAGTGATTAGTCTTCCAGTGATTAGTCTTCCAGAAGACCTTCAATTAAGTCATCCAGAAG
>NW_013634046.1:0-389 GCF_000695525.1 Brassica oleracea var. oleracea
CATCAACACATTTTGAATGTAGCTAGAGCACTTCTTTTTCAATCTAAAGTTCCTTTGATATATTGGGGAGAATGCATACAAACAACTATCTACTTGATAAATAGAATACCTTCTCCACTTTTACAAAACAAGTCGCCATATGAACTTCTAACTACAAAGATTCTTTCTTATGATCATCTTCGTGGTTTTGGCTGCTTGTGTTATTCATCTACTCTTCAGAAAGATCGAAATAAGTTCACTCCTCGTGCTAATCCATGTGTCTTTCTAGGATATCCACACGGCTACAAAGGTTACAGAATTTTAGATACCATGACTAACAAAATCATAATTTTCCGCAATGTAGTGTTTCATGAAACGATCTTTCCTTATGCCACTGATCCTCATTCTCT
>NW_013634047.1:0-389 GCF_000695525.1 Brassica oleracea var. oleracea
CAGTGTGTTACAGATGTTGTTGTAAAGGACATTGGTCCCGTACCTGTTGTACTCCTTCACATCTTTGTAAGTTATATCAAGAGGCAACGAAAGGCAAAGCTAAAGAAGTGAACCTCACTGAAAACTTTGAAGAGACATCGTACCTCGATGCCTCCGACTTCGCTAATGAGCTGGACTAGATTACACCTGAAGAGAGCCAAAATGCTTATAATAAGACTATTGAATAGTTTTCAATATTGTCATGTATAATTATTACATTTCCTGTTAAACAAATAATGATGTTTTTAACGTCACCTTATTGAATAGTTTTCAATATTTTCATGTATAATTATTATTGTATGACCTTTTAAAATATGTTTTTCAATTTCATATTTCGTTTTAAAATTTAA
>NW_013634048.1:0-389 GCF_000695525.1 Brassica oleracea var. oleracea
CTAAAGGATTTAACATCAGATAAGGCAGGTGCTTTAAGACTGATTTTCGAAGGTCTAGGTATCATGATGAACCAGGATCCAAAGGTGGGGAGTAGGAACCAACATGAGAGTTCTCCGCCCCCTGTTGAAGCTAATCAGTCACCTCACCTTGATCGTGAGGGGGGCAGGGAATCTGAAACTCAAGAAGATGGTCAGGATGGAGCCGGCTTGAGTGAAGAAGAAGAAGAGAGTGTTTCAGGCTCTCACTATCAAGGTGATCAAAGCCAAGGAGAAGTAGAAGCTCAGGTTGAAGCACCAGAACCGAGTGTCCAAGAGGAGCAGGTTTAGAACCAACCAGTATTGAGAAGTGTTAACTTGAAGAGAAGAAATGGAGAAACTAAAGGTGTTGA
>NW_013634049.1:0-389 GCF_000695525.1 Brassica oleracea var. oleracea
CTCAGATTAAACTTAATCACTCTTTAAATCACTAAATCTATTACTAAGTGTTGCTTGAATAATCTGCTTGTATACGCACCACCATTATCAGATCCAAAAATCTTAAGCTTTGCATTATATTGGTTAGTCACATAGCATTGAAAGTTCTTAAATGCTTCAAGTACACTATCTTTTGTTTTAATGAGTGTTATCCAAGTGTATTTAGATTTTTCATCAATGAATGTTACAAAGTACTTATAACTTTCTCTATATAAACAAGGGACAGTCCATACATCAGAATGCACAAGATCAAAACAATTTTCATAAATAGTACTAGACTTTTGGAAAACAGTTCTACAATGATTACCCAATATACATGCTTCACATTCATTATTTTTAAACATAACACC
>NW_013634050.1:0-389 GCF_000695525.1 Brassica oleracea var. oleracea
ATAAACCCTAAACCGTAAACCCTAAACCCCAAACCCATACCAATACAACCTAAACCGGAAACCCATAACCGTGAAAAAATAAACCCTAACCACAAAAAATAAACCCTAAACCCTAAACCGTAAACCCTAAACCCTTCCCTTTTTTTAGTAAACCTAAACCCGAAACCCGAACCCTAAAAACTAAACCTAAAGCCTAAACCCTAAACCTAAACCCTAAACCCGAACCCTAAAAACTAAACCTAAACCCTAAACCCGAATCCTAAACCCTTAACCCTAGACCCCAAACCCCAAACCCATCACAATAAACCCTAAACACTTAACATTTAACCCAAACACTAAACTCTAACCACTACACCTTTCTTCAGTAAACCTAAACCCTAAACCCAAAA
>NW_013634051.1:0-389 GCF_000695525.1 Brassica oleracea var. oleracea
GAAAAACAACATTAAACATATGTAAGATTACCATTTTTCACTAAAAAGGGGCTTATCTCCATAATATAACATTTCCATTTGATAAAAAAGGAATAAAAATATAAATATAACTATTTGACTATTTGTCCAAGTACTTCTATTAAACATTTTCGTTTTACATTAAAAATGGAAAAATACATTAAGATTTAAACATCTATCTTAAAATATAAAATATAGATATTAACTAAATATAAAGTATGAGAAAGATAAATACTCAATATATAGAAAATTAAATAATAAGTTATAATAAATATATGAATTGTATATACAATAATAAGTAAATGCACAAATTTTAAAAAATGAAAAGAGTACATTAAATATTAAACATCTATCTTAAATTGTAAAATATA
>NW_013634052.1:0-389 GCF_000695525.1 Brassica oleracea var. oleracea
TGATTGATCGCCTAGAGCTATGATTAGGATTGTTTTAAAACTTGAATTTGAAACTTGTTTAAACTGAAACCCTAATCTCGAATTTAAAATCCTAAAGGCTTTGAAACCTTAAACTTTAAAGATTGAAAGTTTAATATTGTTTTGAATGAGAGTTAGGTTGCTAGAGTGCTTGATTCTAAAATCTAATATTACCAACCTTGAAATTGGTAAAACTTAATAGTTATGCAACTAAGCAATAGGATTGAATACACTTAGATTAGTAATCCCGTTTTGTAAGCCTAATGCATCGCTCACACTTGCGGCCTTGTGCGCTTGATTGATTAAAAGCCGCGTGGCTTAGTGAAATATCAAAGTGACCGTGTGGCCTAGTATCCGGATGGTTATATAAA
>NW_013634053.1:0-389 GCF_000695525.1 Brassica oleracea var. oleracea
ATCTGAATCAAAAGAAGTTTTACTAGTTGTTTTCTAGAAAAGAGATTCTCTGCTTCCAATGGCTTACCAAAGTACTTAACTTAGGTTTAGGCAATGTAAAACAACAAAACAAATGACCAAAAGGCCCCTGAAATAACATAAAAATCGTCCAAGCGAAACACGCGGAGCGACCTAGCATAACCGCTCCAGGAGGTCGCTCCCGACGCATTTCGTTGTGTCTCGCCACGTCAAAACGCGAGCGACTTGAGCTGGTCGCTCTGGCTGGAGCGACTTGAGATAGTCGCTCTGGTCTGGTCGAGCTGGTCGCCCTGGCTGGGAGCGACCTTGGTAGGTCGCTTTGAGAGGTCGCTCCAGGATGCTCGATTTTGGTGTCTCCGGACGATAGGACG
>NW_013634054.1:0-389 GCF_000695525.1 Brassica oleracea var. oleracea
AATTTTCTCTGGAAAAATTCTCCCCCCATGCTCCTCGCCTAGGACTCTTTATACACTAGCTCCATGGTCGGTTTACGCTTTTACTCTTCTGCCCTTAAGCCGTCATAGCATAAAAATGAAGATATTCCATTTTTCCCGATCTTCCAATTATCTTCAAAACTTCCGTATTTATCCGCGAAAACTTAACATTTATCCTTCCTTTTGGACCAAGCGTAAACCGTGCTGCGGTTTACGGGCTTTTGGTTAAGAAATCGTAGGATGGGCCTCGAGTCGTGTTTTAGATCCCTTTGGGCCGTCTTCCGACTCGACACGTTTACTACGAATTCTTTTCGACAAAGAACCAACTTTCCGCGGTTTCTAATCCGCGAAGTTTGATTGATGGATTTGAA
>NW_013634055.1:0-389 GCF_000695525.1 Brassica oleracea var. oleracea
TGATGTTTCTCATTTTGCTGGAGAAGAAGCTTATCTTTCCTAACCAAATTTGTGTGGGAAGGTGTATATATTCGTCAACTTGAATAGTGGGTTTTGTCCATGCCTTTACTAAATCAATATTCATGTGTTATATAGATAGTACCTGAAGTGCATATATAAAGTTTTTGAAACCAAATGTTGAGATCCGTCTCGCAAAAGCTGAGATAGTAACTTGGGCATCCCTTGAATATGGAAAAGGGATAGCTCTTCTGCCTAAACCTAATCTCGCATCAGTTTTTTAAAACAGCGAAGTCTTTTTTTCTGCTTACTTTTTCGCTTTGTTTTAATCTATTCATAACAGCTGTGTGTGCCGTGATACAGGGCTCGGTGGACGTTGTGTTTATGAGAAG
>NW_013634056.1:0-389 GCF_000695525.1 Brassica oleracea var. oleracea
ATTGACCAAGATTGGACAGGCTTCCATGAATCAAGCCTTAATGGTGGATACCACAAAGTCCTGTTCACTTCTTTTTGACCTATATCCTAGGATTATTTGTGAAGCAAGCCTTGTTCACTTCTTTTTGACCTATATCCTGGGATTATTTGGGAAGCAAGCTTTAATGGTTGTAGCCACCAAGTCCTGTTCGAATCTCTTCCTAATAAATCTCTAATAGATATATATATATATATATATATATACATATATTTGTATCTATATTTCGAAAATAGAGAGTGAGAAGGTGATAAATCTATCTACACAATACTTTACCTTTCAGACTTGTTTGAAGACTCCAATCTTATGTATACCAAGCCCCAAGACAAGCAATTGTGTCAAGTTTAGTGTTG
>NW_013634057.1:0-389 GCF_000695525.1 Brassica oleracea var. oleracea
GATGTAAATCCACCCCCAACAGTAAGTCCCCCAAGTTCGTAGAGAGAGAGATGAAATCGATCTCTGTGAATTTTACGAATAGGGTTTATTAGACAATGAACTAGACACATTCATGCATATGACGGTTTAGGCGAGTTTATTTCGAACTTGTGCCTAGTAATAAGCGAGTTTGCTTTAAACTCGTGCTTAGCGAAAGACGAGTTTACTTGACTCATGCTAAGACAAAGGCGAATTTACTGAGAGCTCGTGCCTAGTAGAAGGAGAGCTTATGTAAACTCATGCCTAGCCAAAGATGAGTTGAGTTTTTGTAAACTCGTGTCTAACAATAAGTGAGTCGACCGAAAACTCGTGCCTAATAAAAAGCAAGTTCAATTTAAACTTATGCCTAA
>NW_013634058.1:0-389 GCF_000695525.1 Brassica oleracea var. oleracea
TTCTATATATTGAGACGCCGAGACGAGGCAGCCTCGTTCATTCCTCTTAAATTCCTCTCCTCTCCTCTCCCTCTAAGGTACATTCTCTTTCCTCCTTTTTTTTTTAAGTTAGTTTAGGTTATTAATTAGTTAAGTAATTAGTTTAGGTGATTAGTTAGATAATTAGTTTAGGTGATTAGTTAGATGATGGAATACTATAGTTTAAGTGATTAGTTAGGTAACGGAATAATTTTTTAATTATGTCGTCATAATTGATTAAATTTATTTAAATTTTTTTTAGATGGCTCCTAGAAGGAAACCAACAGCACTTATGCCCAGTTGTTTGGCGATGGTTCCGGTATCTCTTCTTCCGGTCCATCGTTTTCCGATGCAGTTCCAGACTCTCAGAC
>NW_013634059.1:0-389 GCF_000695525.1 Brassica oleracea var. oleracea
AAATCGGAGGGGATGAGAGTTCTGAGGTTTTGATCCAAAAAGTTCAGGTTTTGCCATATAATTCTGTTTTCCGCACACGCATCGATCGATGCGTTTTTGAACAAATACGGATCGATCGATGCGTTTATAAAAAGGCTCCGGAGATTTTGTTCGATCCATCGATGGGATAATCTAATCGATCGATCACATTGTTACGCTTTGGTCCATCTTAGTGATCGATCGATGCATTTTGTATATATACACATCGATCGATCCGTTTAAAAAAAAACGCACGAGATTTTCCGAGGACATTCTGAGGAAAGCTTGAGATTCTCGATCGATCAATCGATGGGATAATCCAATCAATCGATCGATCACATTGTTACGCTTTGGTCCATCTTAGTGATCGA
>NW_013634060.1:0-389 GCF_000695525.1 Brassica oleracea var. oleracea
TTAAAACGAGCAAGTCAATACACAAGCAAAAACCAGGAGACCAATCTATCAGAAAAAAAAACACACATAAGGTTGAATCTGCAGGAAGGGTTTCCTGAAACAATACAAATCCTTCCTGAAGTCTATACACATGCTTTCACATGAACTAGAATTCTACCAATCATATTAGGTTAAAACGAGCAAGTCAATACACAAGCAAAAACCAGGAGACCAATCTATCAGAAAAAAAAACACACATAAGGTTGAATCTGCAACATACCTTAAAGAGATAGAGCTCTAGAAATGGTTTTTCTCGGAGAATAGAGAGAGCTCGTGTAAAAGATCGAGAGAGAGAGAGTTCTTGAGATGGGTTTTCGTCGGAGATCGAGAGATATGGAGATGAGAGAGAG
>NW_013634061.1:0-389 GCF_000695525.1 Brassica oleracea var. oleracea
GAGGGAAAAAATCGTCGGTATGTCGTCGGAATAAGGCTATTCCGACGCTATACCGACCAAAAAAGTCGTCGGAAATAACTCCTCGGAAATTCATTTTTCCTCGGAAATCCCTCGAAAATTTCCGACGGAATTCCGAGGAACTGAATTTCCGAGGAAACTCCGAGGACCACTAGATCGTCGGAAAGTTCCTCGGAATATACAGAGGGAGGACTTCCTCGGTATATTCCGAGGAAATTTCCGATGGTCCAATCCACGGAAGTTCCGACGAAATCTTCCTCGGAATTTGCATCGGGAATTTCCGAGGAACATTCCCTCTGATTTTTTTTTCAAATTCCGACGAACTATTCCGAGGAAAAGGTCGTCGGAAATTTCCGAGGGTGCTTTTCCTC
>NW_013634062.1:0-389 GCF_000695525.1 Brassica oleracea var. oleracea
AGATTCTGATGAAGGCTCTATTTTCAGACCCAGCTGGTCTGCCATAATCTTAGGTAGTATGCTGACTGATGCTCCTATGTCACAAAGTGCATGGAGAAATTCAATACCCTTCACCACACATGGTATTGCGAACTTCCCAGGATCACTCTTCTTCTTCAATGTGATCCTTAGTTTCATCCTTTCCCTGACATGATGAAACATTCTCCTAATGTCCTCCTCAGTCTCCTTAGTCTCTCTGAAGAACATCCACAACCGGTGTGTGTAATAAACTTCATCAAAAGGTTTCTCCACTGGGATTATGAGGACTGTCTTAGTGAAACCATCCATCTCCTTCTCATTGGTTTCCCTCTTAAGGTTCTTAGGAATCTTCTCCTTTCTTTTCCTTAACC
>NW_013634063.1:0-389 GCF_000695525.1 Brassica oleracea var. oleracea
TCTTTGTGGCATTTTATCAAGCACCTTGTGTGCCTTCTTGAAAATCAAGAACTTGCCGCTACTTTTGTAGACTGTTGTGTTCAGGAGCGAAGCTAGTAAAGAGAGAGTAGTACACATGCAGCCATAATCTTTTAAAGTTTTTTTTTTGACGAAATCTTTTAAAGGTAATTTTAATTAATTTCATATATGCACTTATCAGAATTTATAAGTTTACATTTATTATAACTAGGGGTTTAACCTCCGCGCAAGCGCGGGGCTGGATACGAAGTTCTATCATGTCTTAACTAAGCAACGCCGAGTTCGGAATAGGATGGTTGGCTTACATGATGCTGCGGGGAACAGGATATTGGAGTGGAAAAGGTGGCTGTTGACTATTTTGAAGAGCTGTT
>NW_013634064.1:0-389 GCF_000695525.1 Brassica oleracea var. oleracea
GCCGCATTTTTATCGATAGAAGGCCATCCTCCAACGAACTGACGGACATCAATTTTTCGAAGGTACGAACGCTCAGCGAGATATCGATCTCGGCAGCCATAACCATCAAAGAAACTGCAATACGCCACGAACCATTCAAAAATTGACTTATCGCTGCATCTCGGCGCCTCGCGTATGCCGTGACTAGTCGGGGAATTGGGAACCAAAGCTTCGTATCGTCATGAAAATAGGATTCGTAGACACATTGATACCCAACTGGCGGTGACCAAGGCCTTTGGCTCGCCGAGGGAATCAAGAAAGTCACCCCAAATCCGCGGCATTCCCTCAGGAGCCTCTTCACGCTGTTAGGAGTTGATTGCGTCTTCATAACGTTCTCCCAAGCCTGACCG
>NW_013634065.1:0-389 GCF_000695525.1 Brassica oleracea var. oleracea
ACAGAAACATATCTACAAAAATAAAGAAAACAACATTACTATATGTAAAAAAAAAAAAAATTTCTTTCGTACCTAGTAACATTTAAGTTAGAAAAGTACCTGCAATCAAAAAAATCTTTGAATTCATCCTTCTGGGGTTTAACACTTCCTGTCGCAGTTCCCTGAACGGGCTCATTGTTAGTTGGTGCTGAAGTCCCCTCCTTGTTAGATCCCACGTTTGAAACCATGTGATCTGGTGGTTCCACAACAACAGTGACACGATCACTTCCTTTTGTAATGTACTTGAATAAGTACTTTATAGATCCGGCTTGGTTGCACCACTCAACATTAATATGAGCCCGATAAAGAAGAGAGAGTTTCTTGTTATAAGGTATAACAGATCGATTATC
>NW_013634066.1:0-389 GCF_000695525.1 Brassica oleracea var. oleracea
TACCTGTTACAAATATAGAAAGTCGAAAAGAAAATAATTTACAGAGTATATCTGTATAAACAAAAAGCTTTGTTAACATGTGATTTGTTGCAGAAAAAAACATGTGATTATTTATTAGACGGAAAGAGTTTTGGGCCATATGTCAATCCACCTGACGTATTTTCGAATTAAGGTTATGATGGAGTGAATGTTTGGGCCTTCATGTGATAAAATGGCTCATATATGAGCCTGTTCAATTTGTAAATATGGATTCAAACTCCACACGTATCTAGATTTTGCTTCTTCTTTTTGGCAACAAGAAATCTTGGAGATTAGACTTGGCAGTTCTGTACAAGGCCGTGATGTTAGTGCAACTGGAGCAGTCAAACCGGGTCCGAATATTAAAAATA
>NW_013634067.1:0-389 GCF_000695525.1 Brassica oleracea var. oleracea
TCTATGATACATTCACCAAGTCTTTTTGACTTTAGGATAATCTTTGTGTCCAATGCCCATATAAATAATTATCTCCAGAGAGATTTAGGGCAGCAAAATCCAGGTTGATTTTCGACATCTCAAATCATATATCACTCAATATTTAGGTATAATTTTTTCATGCGGCCTTATTCTTAAAAACAATCAATTTGGATTTCAATCTTGTGAGGACAATGAAACTATCAATCTTAAAAGCATTTAATCAATCAGTCAATTTCTAGCAAGTCTCAGCAATACTATTTCTATGTGCTCAAAATATTATGGTTTGTCAAGACTAGCAAAAACAGATTCAATTAATCACTTAATCAGTTTCAAGGCTGATTTTAGCAATATTAGAATATAGATTTCAA
>NW_013634068.1:0-388 GCF_000695525.1 Brassica oleracea var. oleracea
GATTACTGGCTCCGTTGTCTAAATACCATATTCTATCGCCATCGGTACTGGATTCAAACTCTTTGGGATTCACATTACGTTCATTGAGGTAAACGATTTCATGCATCATGAGCCTATCGGCTTCTTGGGTTTCGTCTCCATCCCTACTCTCAATTGTCTCTTGTAACTTGAGTAATCTATCAGGACATGAGGCCGCAAAGTGTCCTATTTTATCACATCTATAACATATGATTTTTGTCGCGTCTCGACTGTCCCAATACGATCTACCGCGTCCTCTTCCTCTGCCATAATAACGGCCACCTCGACCACGCCCTCTGTATTCACCATAGTCGCGTTGTGTTTGTTGTTCTGAATTAGCGTACATGAGTTTGCTTTGACTCTCCTGTGT
>NW_013634069.1:0-388 GCF_000695525.1 Brassica oleracea var. oleracea
TAAATCCAAGAGTGAAGGTGGTTTGGGCTTCAAGGATCTAGAGATGTTCAATCAGTCTCTACTAGGAAAACAAGCTTACCGTATTTGGAGCAGCCCAGATTCGCTTGTCGCTCGTGTCCTCAAGCACCGTTATTTCAAGAACTGTTCTTTCATGGAGAGTAACTTGGGATCACGGCCTTCTTTTGCATGGAGGAGCATCTTACATGGACGAGAAGTGCTCAAACAAGGGCTGGTTCAGTCCATTGGTGATGGCTCAAGCACAAACGTCTGGTGGGACAAGTGGATCATTGACAAAATCCCTCGCTGCCCAAATTATAGAGAGAACTCAGTGGTTGATCTTACTCTGAAGGTGGAAGATCTTTTTGATCATCACACTGGCACATGGAAT
>NW_013634070.1:0-388 GCF_000695525.1 Brassica oleracea var. oleracea
GTTTCTAGAGATGATCCAGGAGTTCAGAATGTTTGCTGATCATGCATAGTTGCATACTAACGCTAAGGTATGTCTTCAAATATTGTCAAACACATGAAGGGCTAAGCAAATGAGAGCTTTGAGAATTCAAATCCAAACCGATAATTTGTTACGTTCACAGATTAAATGGAACAGACAGCTAACATGTATTTCTTTTATAGTCAGTGCTTGTGTAGTGTTATTAATGGTTCTCTCCTGTTTGAATGCACGTACTGGCTTTGATTGTTTATGTTGCCTTTGAGTTATCTTCCCTTGATGAGTCATTATTGTGCTTCAGTGTCAATATATGTCGTTTGGGGATGACTTCTACTTTTTTTTCCATCTTTTTCATTTCCATTCACGTTCTTAG
>NW_013634071.1:0-388 GCF_000695525.1 Brassica oleracea var. oleracea
CTGAATTCTTGAAGTGCTTGAAGAGAGCCTCGTCTTGATTCTTAGTTTCCATAAGAAAAAGGACTGCTGGGGAAATTTTCTTTCGAAATTCCCTTATTCGCTGGCCCGTCAAGGGGCTCCCGATGCCTTGACAGTTCCAGCTCACACACGCTAAGGAAGAGACCCCTGAGGAGGACGAAAATCCTTCTCCTTGCGTACTCGCGGTGGAATGATCGTCGTCATCGTCGCTGGTGTGGTCTTTTGCTTCTTCTTTGTTTGAGTTCTTACTCCCGCCGTTATAGCATCCATCATCAGTTTCCTGCGGGGAGAGGGATGAGCCTTTGTAGTGCGTCTTCTTTTCACCGGAAAACCTTGTGGAGAGTTGCGTGCTGGCCTCTTCTTGTCTTTG
>NW_013634072.1:0-388 GCF_000695525.1 Brassica oleracea var. oleracea
TATATATTTTTATATAAGTATAAACAAAAAAATGTATTGTTTATTTTCTATTCACAATAGAATTTATCTTTGTTATTGTAAACATGACAATATATTTTTTGATAATATTTAGTAAAATTATATGTAATACAACATTTAAATTCTATGAAACATATTTCATATACATAGAATAATATAATAAAATAACAATAATATATATGGTAAATTTTTAAAAAGGAAAGTTTTTTTATTAATTAGTAACTTTGTATGTGTTAATAATATATATGTATTATTTATTTTGGGCCAAAGCTAAATAAATTTTGAAATGTTAAAAAGAATTTAATTCCGCTTAAAAATAAGAAAGAAAAAAGAATAAAATATCTTGGTTGATCCAGTCTATCAGCGTGTT
>NW_013634073.1:0-388 GCF_000695525.1 Brassica oleracea var. oleracea
TTGGATATTTGGTAAAAACAAATGGTTATTTGGTGTTGACAAAGGAATGAGGAGTAAAGCTATAGCCATAGAAGACAAAACAAGTTATGATGATTTTGTTCATATGGTGATCAAAGAGTATAAGGTTAATGAGCAGATTTACGAGGTGGAGTTGAGCTACATGTTTCCGAAGAAGGTTTTGTTGACGTTACCCCAAAACACACCACCTATAGATATTAAAAATCAGAGGCAATTCACTGGATTTTTGGAACAGCTGAAAATGGAGGCAATGCAAGTATGTCTCGAACTTAAGGAACGAGTTTTGGAAAAAGACGAGGACAAAAGTGATGATGAAGATGAAGGCTCCATATTTGATTATTGTGATGATTTAGATGGCGCATCTTCAGGT
>NW_013634074.1:0-388 GCF_000695525.1 Brassica oleracea var. oleracea
CGATGCTTAAACAAAGATAACCCATTAAACCGATGCTTAAAGACCAAGCTTCTTCAATCCCATGAACAACACAACTGCTGCAATAAGCAATCTTGCTTCTTCTTCATCTTCTTTGAGTTTCTCAGCATCATCGGCAAGGTCTTCATAGTCTTCACTCTTTGTATGTTCCGCCTTTCTCTCCTCCACCGGGTGTTTACTCGCCGATTCTGCATTGAGCCTTGCCTTTTCTTCTTCATAAAATTTCTCGGCTTCCTCATCGTCTTTGAGCTTCTGAGCATCTGCAATCTTCGTATAGTACTCTTTAAAGGCTGTCGCTTCCTCCTTCTTCTTTTCCATGCGGTCTTTCCTAGCCGGTGCCGGATTCTTCACTTCCTTCGTTAACTCCATT
>NW_013634075.1:0-388 GCF_000695525.1 Brassica oleracea var. oleracea
CAATGTTGACAACACCACCGCCTCTTCCTGCTTATGTTCTCCCAAAGCAGCAGTCATTGTTTTTAAAGAGGCATTGTTATTGTGCAACTCTGGATCACCATGTAACATGATTTTTCGACCTTGATAGAGAAAAGAAAACTCCTGCAACTTCCAATCCACTTCACACCTTCCCAATGTCTCCAACCACAACACTCCCAAAATAATATCAACAGCTCCCAACTCCAGCACAATGAAATCAGGTACAAACGCCGCTGATTGTAACTGAATTGGGACCGCTTTGCACACTCCCAACGCCCTTATCGTAACACCATTTCCTAACAACACTTCTTGCTTATCATCCATTGTTACCTTCAATTGCAACCTACTAACCACCTCTGGAGATACGAAA
>NW_013634076.1:0-388 GCF_000695525.1 Brassica oleracea var. oleracea
AATTGCCGTTCAACAAGAGCAATGAAGTTTTTGAGATGTTTTGGTGCTTCAGTTTTTGATGATAAAAGATATATCCACACTGCTCGTGAGTAGTCATCGAGAATGGTGAGAAAATATCGAGATCCGCAGATAGCAGTAGTTCTGTATGGACCCCAAAGATCGCAGTGGATCAATTCAAATGCAAAAATCGTCTTATTGATACTCAAAGGAAAAATATCTCTTGTTTGTTTTGCACGAATACAAATCTCGCACTTCTTTGAGTCAAAAGTACTAAAATCAGAAAACTGAAACAACTTCAAAGCTTTAGAAGAGGGATGTCCAAGGCGAGTATGCCACACATCAGGCGAGAGTGAACTCGATCTCTGCATTGCTGCCGCCATTTCCATTC
>NW_013634077.1:0-388 GCF_000695525.1 Brassica oleracea var. oleracea
CATTATTGCTCGATGTACATAACTAGTTCTAAGTGTATATTAATTGTGTTATTGATCATTTTATGTAATGAGGTCAATAGTGGTTCTTCTTTCATCACTTTTGTCAAATACATGTTTTAACTCTTTTACTCCAAAACTAGTTTAAGCCTTGTAACAAGAAAAAGTAATTCATAAGACAAATTATTGAGTTATCAAGGATCCAAAACGTAACGTATGGTTGTATGCACGCATGTCTTTAGTAGATCTCCTAAAAAAAATGATTTCGCTTTGGTATGGTTATAATAAGTAACAAAATTTCATATTTATTTTCTTTTGGTAAGTAAAGTTCTGAAAACGTTGTAGAAGTTCTTTATAGAAGTTTTATTTTTGGATGATACATATATGCCTA
>NW_013634078.1:0-388 GCF_000695525.1 Brassica oleracea var. oleracea
CATGAGTAGTCAAGATTTCTCAGGGCAAGAGAACCAATCAGCTGTCTGACTTCTAAAGGGAAAACATGCAACTTAGGAGAAACAAGGATTCTGCTATAGTTTTTAAAAACTAGAAACTTTGGGTTTTGGCCATAAGTAGGCTAGAAATGGAAAATCAATGTTCACTAGACTCGTGACTGACTCGTCGTGACTGACTCATCGTGGTAATAGATCTATGTTGTCTTGATCGTGAGCTTAATCTGCATCTGAATTGTGAGCTCCAAACCATGGTCTTCATTGACTGGATCATCTTCTTCATTCACCGAACCTTGTTCCTCTTCACCCTGACTCTCGTTTTCCACAGGTTCAACCGAATCAACTGAAAGCTCCTCCTCGTTGACTGGATCCG
>NW_013634079.1:0-388 GCF_000695525.1 Brassica oleracea var. oleracea
TATGCAATATGTTAAAATATTGAATTAATTTATTTTGGTACTTGATGTATTGTTAATTTGTGTTTATGATAAACCAATTAATTAGGAGTCTATTACAAATGTATGCCGGACGGATGTACACTCACACCACCGTGCGCGGCAAAATGCGAGTCTATGGGGTTCCAAAATGCAGGTGAATGTCGAATTTATAGTTATGGCGGTGTTTGTTGCTGCCAATGCACTGATAAATCATGTATAAATTAATACCGTACCTAGTCCTTCTGCTTACTAATCAGTTCTTTAATCTATATGCACTCTCATTTATACATGAATAAAAACCATATATTGAAAATGTTCCATGTTTAAACGATCTACATTGTCTCATCGAACCAAAAATTATAATCTTTTC
>NW_013634080.1:0-388 GCF_000695525.1 Brassica oleracea var. oleracea
TGACTTTGATCTACATAGCCTCCACGACCAGCAGCCATCTTGACCAAAGTTCTTTTTTTAACTTCCCAAGCAGTTCTGAATTGAATTTCAGGATGAACGAAGTGAAATCTCAGACTTTAGCAATATGACAAAAAAAAAATTAAGCATTATTATACCTGTAAATTGCTTTCAGATCATCAGGTATCTCTGGGATATTTCCTATAGAACCATTCTCACTAGTGAAAACCTTTTTCATTCTCTGAGACCAAAGTCCCATATTAGTTAAATCGTGAAGAAGATGCCTATTCACGATTGTGAATTCACCACTGAGCAAAAGCCACAGACAAAATGAGTAAAACAGTTACAAAAATGTACCAATGTCATAATGATTTAATAATATACAAACCTT
>NW_013634081.1:0-388 GCF_000695525.1 Brassica oleracea var. oleracea
TGCAAAGAGCGTTCTCGAAGTCAATCCCCGGGGGAAGTCAGTCTGGATCAGCCGTGCTTGCTCTGTTTCGGGGTTGAAAGCTATGATGCTTCCGTCGTTTCTTAGCCAGTGAAGAGACCCGTTCAAGTAAACATGGTTCTTCATACGGTCATCAAGATTGCTTGTGTGGCAAGTAAGTGTAGTTTTTGAATATGTCCATGAGTCTCCGGCGTTAATCTCGAAACCATACTTCGTTTGATCGGTTTTTGCCATCTCGAATATGTACACAACTTTGAAATTCTGTGTGGTTCGATCAAGCTGATTAACCGCGAGCCCTAGCTGCTTTCTCTTGTCCCGACGAGTCAAGAATCGAAACTTCTTCCTAATGGGGTTTGTCACGCATAGACGA
>NW_013634082.1:0-388 GCF_000695525.1 Brassica oleracea var. oleracea
ATTAATATATATAAGGCTTATGAACGATACAATATAATTATGGTTGAATGGTCAAACTTCGTATTCAACAATTATTAGAATATGCATTTTATTCCGGCACATGTGTGCAGATAATCACCTAGTAAAAGGTAATAACAATATAATACGAAACAATCATTATTTCAGTAAAAATATCAGAATCCATAAGTTTGCTATTGCATGAGTTTAGTCCTAAATATTACGTGAATACAAGTGTGATTTTGGTGGAAAAGAATTTACACCATACAAAAGAGAAAAATATATGTAAACGCGGATTCTGCACGCTTGGTAGTGATTAGTCTTTAGGCATAAAAAGCTTTTGGATCACTATGTTTTGTGAAATCTCATCCCTTTGTCTAGAGTCTAGACT
>NW_013634083.1:0-388 GCF_000695525.1 Brassica oleracea var. oleracea
AGAAATTCAGAAGAAGCTCAAGCTACTTATTATGATTCAAAAGGGTAAATCCACCGGTCATTCTCTGAGTTTGGATCTAAGGACTTTTATAGGTTTCCTGGGAGGAGTTATCGAGAGACAGAGAACATATAGTTCCAATGAAAATAAATAGTAAAGTGAAGGAAGATCGTCGGCCGTTATATATAGATTTTTTAAACAGTATTTTAGGTTAACTGTGGTTAAATCGAATCTCACTAGCGTTAAATCTAATATGACTGCTTCTATTTTGAAAATATTTACTGGACCATGTCACTCCTTTTTTTAAAAAACTTTTATGCTTTTTTTAATTATTAAAATATATTATCGATTCTCTATACTATATTTGCGAAGTGATTTTGCCATCATTTCT
>NW_013634084.1:0-388 GCF_000695525.1 Brassica oleracea var. oleracea
TTTGAATTCTCGATCGTCTTTTGTGCATTCTTTTCTCGGACTTAGTCCTAAGAATTTTCACCATTCGCAGTTCATATCGTTGATCGATGGGATGATCGGCGAATGTGGTTCTGAGACCAGTCGCCTTTCCGGGGAGTTGGTGGAGCTTCAGGGCAGATGGTCCGAAACCGAGGCCATGTTGACGGCTGTCAAGGAGTCTCACTCTGCGAAAGTGTCGAAGCTCGAGGTTGCGATAGGAGAGCTTGAGAGGGACCTGGGGAAGACAGCGAGTTCCTTACTTAAGGAAAAGAAGGCCAAATCCTCGGAGGTGCGTCGACTCCAGCGTCAGATCGAGAGTGACACGGGACTAGCGCGCCGTGGGATCCAAGAGGCTACGGATGCCCTTCGC
>NW_013634085.1:0-388 GCF_000695525.1 Brassica oleracea var. oleracea
CGAATTTATATACAAAAATCGTTTTGTAAAATACAAAAATCGATTTTCTAAATACAAAAAAGTAAAAAAATTCTAAGAAAATTCTAAATCAATTCAACAAAACAAATTATTCAACCAAATCACAATTCTAAACCTATTATACAACCAAATCACAATCCTAACCAATCACCCTAGCAAAAATCTATCAAAACTACACAAAAACCGAACAAATAGAACCTAAGAGAGTGGGATAGGGTCCTTACATGATTGGTGTAAGAGAAGGGGGAGATCGCCGGAGATATCGTCGGATTTCAGTGGGAAATCGCCGGAGGAGTTGCGCAGAAGAAGAAGAGAGAAATGAAGAAGAAGAAGCGGCTCGTGGTTATAAAACCTAGGGTCCAACGGATAC
>NW_013634086.1:0-388 GCF_000695525.1 Brassica oleracea var. oleracea
TTGTTTAATTTTGAATTTTTCATTTCTTTCTCTTTTTTTATCTTTTTTCTCTTGGCAAATTGTTAATCCTTCTGTTTTGATGAACGCAAATAGTTGACCGTACGTTATAGAATTCCAGTCGAATTGTTTATCGCCTGCGTAATCTTTTAATTTGTTGATTACTCGTTCCGCAAAGAAAGAAGGTAGTCCCATGACGAACCTTTCTTTCCAAAATGGTTGATTACAGTCGTTTCTTAAGAATATATTTGCTAAAAATACGTCTTTATACCATTTGAAGTCTCCTAAAGTTGGACATCTTAAATTGATTACAGTCGTTTCTTAAGGTAGTCCCATGACGAACCTGTCTTTCGTATTCACTTAGTGCATTATCCCACCAATATCTTAATGC
>NW_013634087.1:0-388 GCF_000695525.1 Brassica oleracea var. oleracea
GAGATTTATTCAAACTTCTTGGTGATTCTCCACTTCTTTATGTATCCTAATCAAGCTTCTTACATCGCGGTTCACCCTGGTTTGATAAGGATGGCGAATAAGTTGTCATATTCCCAAATAGAAAAAGTGGGATCACCTGATTTGAAAGTGGGATAGCTTCTTCATCCTTACTCCTATGAGATTTATTCAAACTTCCTGGTGATTCTCCACTACTTTATGTATCCAAATCAAACTTCTTATTTCACGGTTCATCCTGGTTTGATAAGAATGACGAATAATTTGTCATATTCCCAAATAGAAAAACTGGAATCATCTGATTTCAAAGTGGGATAGCTTTTTCATCCTAACTCATATGAGATTAATTCAAACTTCCTTGTGATTCTCCACT
>NW_013634088.1:0-388 GCF_000695525.1 Brassica oleracea var. oleracea
GATGCTTGTATCCTTGCGAGTTCAAGGCGTTCAAAGCGACACATCCGTAGACTTTCTTCTTCACTGTAACTCATTTTTTCTTTTTTTTTTTAAATCTCAAGGTCGATAGAAGCTTGAGCTCTGATACCAATGATAAGCCCATGGATTGAGCTTATCTGAAGAGACAGAAAGGGGAGAAGATTGACGAAGAGCAAAGGTAGAAGAGAAGATTAGGGAGGAAGAAATTAAAGATTTACCCAAATGTTTGTTTGTGATCGTCTTCGATCATACTTACAAAGTGCAGAGAACTGATTAATAGAGAGTCATCCTTCAATGATAAAAACATACTCAATCATTGATGCACTTGGATTAAAATAAAGGAATAAAGATGCTTTTCATTGCGAAATAT
>NW_013634089.1:0-388 GCF_000695525.1 Brassica oleracea var. oleracea
CGGCCGTATACATACACCACATCCATGGATGCTCTTCCCCTCCATGGTGTCCACAAGCCATAAGGCCACACACGATAGACGTAAGACCACTTTTAAACTTGTTCGTGGATACCTCATCGCTCAAACCATCAACGAATACCTAGTTCCGATTTCAATTAATCTACTACGAACTGTTGCCTGTTGGTATATGAATCTGGTCTCCTCCGTCGTAAAGAGCAAACTACCCATTTGGTTTAAAGGCCTACGTGTCTTGACTTTGCGGAGATCGTGTCCTTGTTACACATAGGCGAGTTTTGAGCATCTTACAAACACATCGTTTATGATAATGCTAAAGTTTAAGCCAAAGCAAAAGCTTATTATTACCAAAGAAAGAGTGTTAATCTTTAAC
>NW_013634090.1:0-388 GCF_000695525.1 Brassica oleracea var. oleracea
CCACTAGAGAACATTACATTAACCTAAAATATAAGAAGTGTGTATTCGTTCCTTACATAAAAGCTACAGAATTACCTAATATGATTTACATATATATGACAATTAATGATTATGAATAATAAAGATTTGATAATAATGTTTGCATCTTTCTTCATTTTTGTTTAAATTTATATTATTAAAAAAAACAATCACATCAACCATATAATAAAAAAATTAGATTTTTTTCTTATATATTATATTTTGAATTTTTTAAAATGACTTTAAATTACAAAAATGAGGAAACCTTATATGTTATATTTTTTTTTAAAACGACTTTAAAATAAATAAAAATGAGGACACCGTATATGTTATATTTTTCTTATATGTTATATTTTTTCTTATATGCTAT
>NW_013634091.1:0-388 GCF_000695525.1 Brassica oleracea var. oleracea
AACCCCAAACCCCAAACCTCAAACCTCGAAACCTCTAAACCCCAAACTCCAAACCCCATATTCCAAACCCCAAACTCCATATTCCCTATTTTCATATATTCCAAACTCCATCTTTATTTTTAAATTTCGTACTCGTGATTATGCGGATCAATGAGAAGTATGGAAGGAAGCTAACTTGGTCTGCTTGTGAAGCTAAGATGAAACCCCAAACCCCAAACCTCAAACCCCGAAACCTCTAAACCCCAAACCCCATATTCCAAACCCCAAACTCCATATTCCTTATTTTCATATATTTCAAACACCATCTTTATTTTTAAATTTCGTCGTTATTTCCTCGTTGGGGCTTACGAGGTATTTACGACGATTTCTGCCTACGTGAAATTTACGA
>NW_013634092.1:0-388 GCF_000695525.1 Brassica oleracea var. oleracea
AGGGTACTCGTCGACACGGAAAGCACGGTCAACGTAATCTTCCGCGAAACTCTCAAACGGATGAGCATCAAACTTGGAGAAGTAATTCCAACGCCAAAACCACTCACGGGTTTTTCAGGCGAAGTATCGATGACTCTTGGATCGATCCAATTGCCAGTCATGGCCAAGGAGATCACGAAAATCGTCGAGTTCGCGGTGGTCGATCATCCCGCTATCTACAACGTGATCATGGGAACCCCATGGCTCAACGCCATGCAGGCAGTTCCGTCAACCTTCCACATGGGTCTCAAATTCCCAACCCCAAGCGGAGTCGCGGGCATCTGGGGGTGCCAAAAACAGTTGCGGCTATGCTTCCTTGCAGAGCACAAGTTAAGGCAAATCACGACTT
>NW_013634093.1:0-388 GCF_000695525.1 Brassica oleracea var. oleracea
TTTAATATTATTAAGAATAAGTGTATGGCTTTTGATATAAAGTCTATATCTACTCCTATTTTATTTCCTTGGTTTATGTTCTCTGAGGATGTCAGAGGTATGGAATAAAAGAGTTGGTTCTAGTGTTTATTGTGTTGATTTTAGTGGTTTGATTGTATTGACAATGGATGGTCATGTCGGTGGTGTTTTGTTGGAATCGCGAGGATATAGGTTCTCCTTGACTCTAGGCTTTAAGTGGATTGAGGAATGTATAGTGGATGGTAGGAATATTAGATGCTTCTTGTATATGTTTACGAAAAGAACTTGGTCTTTTGTTCGGGCTAGGTTTTTGGAGTTTACTTGTATGTCTCTGGTTCCTCTTGTGGTGTGTGGTTGTGAGGACTTTAGT
>NW_013634094.1:0-388 GCF_000695525.1 Brassica oleracea var. oleracea
TTGAAATCAAAGATCATGTAAGTTTTTACATTATTTTTTTCTTGTTTATGTTTTGCCTTATGATTCTCCATTTAAAAGCTGATTATTTTTATGGTTTCAGCTTAAGGTCATATGCATCCTACCTCCTATTCCTAATGATCCAGAAGCTGATGTTTGCATGGAAGACGAAGCTAATAAAGATCTGGATGACATGGCCGATTTATCCAAGAGAGGTTATAAGTTTAAAATTAGAGATTGGCGAAACATGTCAGTAGACCTATACGGTGCTAATGAACAAATAAGAAGAGCATCTTTACTGTTTGGGAATGGAGGGATGAGTCAAGCTTCTTCTTCGTATCAGAAGGAGTCTTTGGAATCAAAGATCAACAGAATCAGCGAGATGGTGGGA
>NW_013634095.1:0-388 GCF_000695525.1 Brassica oleracea var. oleracea
TTGTATGAATGGCTTGTTATGCCATTTGGTCTTACTAATGCACCTAGGACTTTCATGCGTTTGATGAATCATGTCTTGATATCATTCATAGGTCATTTTGTTGTTGTCTACTTCAATGACATTCTTGTCTATAGCAAAAACCTTGAAGATCATAAGATGCATCTAAAATCTGTTCTTGAAGTTCTTAGAAAAGAAAAACTCTTTGCCAATCTTGGTAAATGCTCTTTTGGAACAGATCACGTGGTGTTTTTAGTTTTTGTTGTAGGTGCTGATGGACTTAGAGTGGACGAGGAGAAAATCAAAGCTATCCGAGACTGGCCGAGTCCTTCGACCGTGGGCGTGGTAAGAAGCTTTCATGGTCTGGCCGGTTTCTATAGACGGTTTGTTC
>NW_013634096.1:0-388 GCF_000695525.1 Brassica oleracea var. oleracea
GATTACTGGCTCCGTTGTCTAAATACCATATTCTATCGCCATCGGTATTGGATTCAAACTCTTTGGGTTTCACATTACGTTCATTGAGGTAAACGATTTCATGCATCATGAGTCTATCGGCTTCTTGGGTTTCGTCTCCATCCCTACTCTCAGTTGTCTCTTGTAACTTGAGTAATCTATCAGGACATGAGGCTGCAAAGTGTCCTATTTTATCACATCTATAACATATGATCTTTGTCGCGTCTCGACTGTCCCAATACGACCTACCGCGTCCTCTTCCTCTGCCATAATATCGGCCACCTCGACCACGCCCTCTGTATTCACCATAGTCGCGTTGTGGATGTTGTTCTGAATTAGCGTACATGAGTTTGCTTTGACTCTCCTGTGT
>NW_013634097.1:0-388 GCF_000695525.1 Brassica oleracea var. oleracea
ATCAAATGGAGTGTACCATCGTTATTACACATTGATCCTCCTACGAAACAGTGAGAACTAGAAGTTCGACGTATCATGCATTTACAAAATATAGCAAATCAGCTACCTGATGCATTTGCTGATACCAAAATGGTAACTAAATCACATATACCCGCTGCAAATACTCCTGCTCGTATTGAAATACCACAAAACGGTGGAACGGCAGTTGATACACGTGAATCAGGAACACGTTTAAAGCGCGGTAGACCTATTGGTTCAAAGGATAAACTTCCTAGAAAACGTAAGGAATGTGAAAAGCATGATACTCCCAAAATAACGGAAAATATTTTGGGCGAAGAAATTTGTGAATCTAACGACAATATAGAGCATCATGAATCTGAAGGAAATC
>NW_013634098.1:0-388 GCF_000695525.1 Brassica oleracea var. oleracea
TCTTTGTCGTCATGATGAAAGGGAGAGATGACGGCGGGATTGGAACAGGGTTCCGACGCCTAGAGAGACATCGGAGGTGAGCAGCGAAAGAACTCAGGACTTAACGGTCGGGAATCGCCAGGAGAGAGAATCGACAGGAGAGAGAAAGAAAAACCGATCGAGAGACTTTTTCTTCAAATTTTTGGCTATGCTTCAAAAGGCGCCTTGAACCAATTGCAAAAAAAACTCGATCGTGTCTTAGTCAATGAAGAATGGCTGCAACTATACCCCATCTCACTTGCTATTTTTGATGAACCAGCCTTCTCTGGTCATGCCTCCATGTCTCTCTCTTTAAACTCTGGCGCTCCTAAGCAAAAGAAGCCTTTTCGCTTCTTCAACTATCTGCTGC
>NW_013634099.1:0-388 GCF_000695525.1 Brassica oleracea var. oleracea
AAGATCAAACATTCCAAAATTCGTTAAACTACATTGAATAAGAAGAACAACACATAAGCAGATCATGTTCTTCTTACCACTACACTTCTATATTTTCTGATAACATAGAACAATAACACATAAAATATCCAGTTTCTCCTATTAATTATTCAAGAATATAAGCAGAGAGAATGTAAAGCAACACCAGTTTCTCCTCTGTGGTATGATGTTGGCCGTAATAGGACAAAGTGCAGCTTTGGGAACATACATAGTATGGATCTGCATCAAAGCGTCTGTCTTAGATTCCTTCCTCCTAGCGTTGTCTTCGTAGACATAGGAAGGTGCACATGCGAGACTACCTCTGCAGCTGCAGGAGATGGGTTAGACGCCCTGAAAGAGACTGATGGAG
>NW_013634100.1:0-388 GCF_000695525.1 Brassica oleracea var. oleracea
AGAAAAGTTCTAAGCAAAGAACAAAGAGTAAGACTCAAAAAGTTTAATGAAAATGGAATGATCTTATTGATAGAAGTGTTTACATATTTATACTACTTGAGGAATAGAAAGAGACATATGAATGTATTAAAGATAGACTTAGTAAATCGAATCTGACTAGAATTTTGAAAGACAATGTATTAAACTCTTAAATTCCAGATCTGGTCAAAAATGACTCTTCGGCTAACGTCTAGGTTCGTCTGAACCAAGTGGTTCCTTCGCGGTAAGGAGCAGGACGGGCGTGGCGCGTTCTGGACGGTCAGCCGTGTAAGGCTCATGCGCCAACTTGGTTCCAGCACGAACCAAGTCCTTGGACAGTTGTAGAATCCGTGACTTAGAGAAATTTTGA
>NW_013634101.1:0-388 GCF_000695525.1 Brassica oleracea var. oleracea
ATAAATATTTTTATCGACTTAGATTAGTATTATTGAATAATCACTAACATTTCTATAAATATAATACAAAATTTTTAGATTTTAAAATATTTTGAGTTTAAAATCATCTTTTTATATTTCTAATTATTATTCAAAACTTATGGCATTATATCTATAATATAGATTTTCATACAATATTTATATCCGCGAATTTGCGGACAACCACCTAGTACTTTAGTAAGAGAAGTATCTTTTATATTAAAGACGTGAGAAGACCTTCTCTGCTGACACATCAGCATATAATGCCATTCTTGTGAATAATTTACACATTTAAGATTACTTATTAAAAATGTTTCACTTTCAATACATTAGGAGATGTTGCAGTCATGAAATAATATTAAAATTTATA
>NW_013634102.1:0-388 GCF_000695525.1 Brassica oleracea var. oleracea
ATAACGAGGCTTTCCACAAAATTTGCATGTAATCCGCTGTTCATCCGTCCTCCAATAAATCATGTATGCAGCAGTTGTCGCTGCATACATCTATTACCTGATACGATAAACCAAGACCAGCTACGAGTTTCTGAACCTCGTAGTATGAACCAGGAGCTACATTATCCTCGGGTAGAATACCTTTTACAAAATCAGCAATCGTATCCACACAGTCTTCAACCAAATTATAATTTGTTTTAATGCCCATCAATCATGTAGCAGATGATAAAGCTGAATGACCATCTCTGCAACCTTCGTACAATGGTTTTTTTCCAGCATCCAACATATCATAAAATCTTCTTGGTTGTGCATTGGGTAAATCTTCCCCTCTAAAATGATCATTTACCAT
>NW_013634103.1:0-388 GCF_000695525.1 Brassica oleracea var. oleracea
AGAACATATAATATATAAAATAATTTATATATATAATGTTTATTCCGTGCAAGGCGCGGATCTTAATCTAGTTATATATAATATGCGATGAAACACTAAAAACGTTACCATTAATATACCAAAAAAACTTAACATCCAAATCAAATAACAATGATAGTTTCACAAAGATAATAACATGAAATAGTCTTAACAAAATACATAATAAAAGATATTAAAAACATGGGGTGAACGTACGCTTCATGGAAAGTGGAAATTTCTGGTGGTGGATCCAAGTCTAGACACTTAGATTTGTGATAGACTAAACAAGAGTCTCCATATTCCTAAGTCTCTTCTGAAACTGTAGATTCTCTTCACGGCTCTGTTTTAGTTCTGATTCCACCTCTTGCAA
>NW_013634104.1:0-388 GCF_000695525.1 Brassica oleracea var. oleracea
TTGGGAATATGACAACTTCTTCGTCATTCTATTCAAAGTAGGATGAATCGTGATGTGAAATGTTGTCTTTGGATACGTAAAGTAGTGGAGAATCTCCAAGACGTTGAATAAATATCATAGAAGTTAGGATGAAAATGTTATCCCACTTTCAAATAAGGTGATCCATGTTTTCCTGTTTAGGAATATGACAACTTCTTTGTCATTCTAATCAAACCAGGATGAATCGTGATGTGAAATGTTGTCTTTGGATACGTATCTGATGTTTATTTCTCCAAGACGTTGAATAAATATCATAGAAGTTAGGATGAAAATGTTATCCCACTTTCAAATAAGGTGATCCATGTTTTCCTGTTTAGGAATATGACAACTTCTTTGTCATTCTAATCAA
>NW_013634105.1:0-388 GCF_000695525.1 Brassica oleracea var. oleracea
TAAGGTCGAGGATTGGCTAACAAGGATCCTTCATCGCGTTTGAGCCTAATGTTAGTATCCAGTGGAGTAGAAAGTACCTTTCCTTGGTGTACTCCAAACCTGTCAACAATCCTTTTTGCATAACCTTGTTGGCCGATGAATATTCCATCCTTTACCCTCTCGACCTCTGGACCAAGAAAGTGATTCAGCTCGCCTAACTTCTTCATCTCAAACCTCACCGATATATCTTCTTGTAGACGAGCAATGTCAGCATCATCATTTCCAGTAATGATCATATCATCCACGTAGAGGAGAAATACTACATGAACTCTTCCACTTCTCTTGAAGAATAGGCTTGGATTAGCACTTGATGCCATATACCCGCAAAACTGAAGAAATTGAGCAAGCT
>NW_013634106.1:0-388 GCF_000695525.1 Brassica oleracea var. oleracea
TGGAAAAGAAGGAAATGTGCGGACTTAGTTAAGCGGTCCACTATCACACATACTGAATCCTTGCAGCCCTTCGTCTTTGGAAACCCGCACACTAAGTCTATCGTGATCATATCCCATTTCCACTCGGGCATGGGTAAACAATGCAGCAAGCCACTCGGAACCTGATGCTTTGCTTTCACTAACTGACATGTCGGGCACCTTGCCACCCATTCGGCCACATCCCTTTTCATCCCCGACCAATGGTAGTATCGCTTAAGGTCATGGTACATCTTCGTCGCACCTGGGTGTATGGAAACTTAGATTGGTGTGCTTCCTTTAGCACCTTCTCCCTCAACTCCATTTCATTTGGGAAACATACTCGTCCATGGAAGATGATCGTCTCATTGTT
>NW_013634107.1:0-388 GCF_000695525.1 Brassica oleracea var. oleracea
TTTGGGAGCATTGTGATCCAAAAGGAGGTGAAAGATGAGCATGGATGAAGCCTTTAGAGAAATCTTCTGTTGCAAAGATTTTGTGGAGACATAGAAAATTGAGTTAGCTTTCTAATGGAAGTGGTTTCAAGTCATTTGGAGATGTAATGAAGGAGTTATGATCAATTTACTAGAGGCATATCCATCCTGGTCGAGCATCGCAGAGTGACCTCTCAGAGCGACCTACCGAGGTCGCTCCCAGCCAGAGCGACCAGGCAGAGCGACTAGCTCAAGTTACTCCCAGCCAGAGCGACCAGCCAGAGCGACCAGCTCAAGCCACTCGCGTTTTGACGGGTCGAGATACAAAGAAACGCGTCGGGAGTGACCTCCTGGAGCGACTATGCTAGGT
>NW_013634108.1:0-388 GCF_000695525.1 Brassica oleracea var. oleracea
CATGAATTCAAATGGTGATTACTCACTACTCTTTATGATTCCTCTTATACCCATTTTGGATTTCAGATTAATCATTAAAAGGGATACAACAATGAATTGGAAACACAGAATTGCAATAACTAGATGAACAAAGATGATTCAAGAGATGAACTTTCCAAAGGTTTTTCTTAAGAACAAAAGATCATCCATCTGGTGGCTGCTAAAGGTACTTAAAACATAGGTTTTCAAAAGTAAAAACGTGCATAATGAAATGACCAAAAGACCCTTAGAAAACATGAATTCAGCCAAACAAATAGACGCAGAGCGACCTCGGCACGTCGCTCCGACAAGTCGCTCTGGGTTTCGGGAGCGACCTCAGTGGGTCGCTCTGAGAGGTCGCTCCGGCTCC
>NW_013634109.1:0-388 GCF_000695525.1 Brassica oleracea var. oleracea
CCTTGATACAGATCGAGTCTTTGATTCTCTGTTTGCAAGGATTATATTTGTGATCCATCCTAGACACTAAGCAGGGTGATTCCTGTGTCTGTGGAGCAGAAAAAAACATCTTTATAGCATCCCATAGCTCTAAGGAGAAGACCATATCCATCACCTTTCATCCACCCACGCCCCCTTCAAGTGATCCAGGGAGAGACAGTCCTATCCAGGGCTACACCACTTGCCTAAGTCACCACACACAGTCCATTCCTCTCCTCAGTCTTCTTTCCCATCCTACTCATCTCATATCAAGCTCATCTCAACAACACACACCCAAAGACACGTAGATGATCAATGACAGCTTTGCTCTTGTTCAACACCTCAAATGGAGACAGATTCTTCAATATCT
>NW_013634110.1:0-388 GCF_000695525.1 Brassica oleracea var. oleracea
CACCAATTTAAGGTATGAAATCGAGTTTTTTTCCACATCTGTTCGTCCAGACGACTTCCCTGGTAAGTCGTCTGGCTGTAGACGGCTTACCTTGAAGTCGTCTGGTCAATGCAGATGTTATTTTTGCAATTGACTTTGAAATCTGTTTTCTGAGACGACTGAAATATAAGTCATCTGCTTTTGTTTGGTTACAAAAAAATCTCCAAAGAACCTAGACGATCATAGGTTAGTTTTGCATTTGACTGGATTTTGTCGGAATTTTGACTTTCCTAGATGACTTATTTTACATTTCAGTAGTCTGGTGAAAAATTTAAATATCAATATTTTATTTAAACTGGACTACTTACAATTAAGTCGTCATAGGTTAGTTTTGCAATTGAAAAATAAA
>NW_013634111.1:0-388 GCF_000695525.1 Brassica oleracea var. oleracea
TGCTCAATCTATTGCCTCTCTGGGAGATCGCATGGTAAGTTCAGTCGGTTTTTCTTCAATTATTTAAGTTTTGAAATTTTATTTTTTTCGCATGTCTCCTAATTTCTAATGTTTCTTTAATTTATGTTTTTTTCAAGGCGGAAGAAAATGATGGCGAGCCGGTTGATGATCTCGCCCTAATGAAAAGGGCATATATACCAACAAGAAGACCGGCCAGATTGATGACGGTCTTGTGAGGGAAGTGGTCACCCTGGTCCAAACTCAGGTGCATGACGAAGTGTCTCGGCTTCAAACCGAGGATGACGTTTCGACGGCTTCGACTAACTTGTCCCGGTTTCGAAGTTGAATCCGTAAGTTCTTTTTTTTAAAGTTCAATTCATTTATTTCT
>NW_013634112.1:0-388 GCF_000695525.1 Brassica oleracea var. oleracea
TTTTAAATCAGAAATTATTTTTATTTAAAAACATTATTCATATATAACATAATTGTTTAAGTTTTTATAGTTGCATGTTTACATATTATTTTTTAAAAATAAAAATGTAAAATGGTAATCTTACATATATTTAATGTAGTATTTCCATTTTTTATGTTGTATGTTTACATATATTTATTATTTTCGAAATTCTATATAATGTTTTTTATTTTTTTATAAAACAGTAATGTTACATTATGGAGATAAGTCGTCTTTTTCTCAAGTGAAAAATAAGAAATCTTACCAAAAATATAAATCTAAATATAGTGAATTTTACATATCAGAATTAGATTTATGCCATATCATATTTCTTTTGAGCCATGTCATCATTTTTTGCGTAAGTTAATGT
>NW_013634113.1:0-388 GCF_000695525.1 Brassica oleracea var. oleracea
AATTGATGACGTCACAGGAGCTAGAGATAGAATGTCGTGGGGAGGCAGTAAAGATAGACTCTTCTCAGTCAAATCAGCGTATGCATTATTGACGAAAGATGAGAAACCGAGGCCAAATATGAATGCTTTTTACGATAGAGTGTGGCGTGTGATAGTACCAGAGAGAGTCAGAGTCTTCTTATGGTTGGTTTCTCACCAGGTTATCATGACAAACATGGAGAGGAAGCGTAGACATTTGAGTGACAATGGGATGTGTCAGTTATGTAAGAGCGGCGATGAGACAATCCTTCATACCCTTCGCGATTGTTCGGCATCAATGGGACTTTGGAGAAGGCTGGTATATCCGAGCAAACAACAGAGATTCTTTGATCAATCACTCTTACAATGG
>NW_013634114.1:0-388 GCF_000695525.1 Brassica oleracea var. oleracea
GTTATATTTTAAATTTTTTAAAATGACTTTAAATTACAAAAATGAGGCAACCTTATAAGTTATTTTTTTTTTTAAAACGACTTTAAAATACAAAAATGAGGACACCTTATATGTTAGATTTTTTCTTATATGTTATATTTTGAATTTTTTAAAACAACTTAAATTACAAAAATGTAAGTTTTACTTATGTATACGACTAAAAACATTAAAATGACATGTATCAGTTCGATGGTTGATTTGAAAGCTTTCAAAACCATATGTAAGTTAAAAGTCAAAATAATTCATCTGTGAAAACAACACTATTCACTTTTTCAAAATTGTGTTCGAGAAAAAAAATAAGATTTTTATGTCATAATTTGTTTAATATCCACAAGAGAACATTATATTA
>NW_013634115.1:0-387 GCF_000695525.1 Brassica oleracea var. oleracea
GTGGTACAAGTAGAAAACAAGGACAATTGGTTGTGGTTTGCGAGGAAGATAAAAATTGATCTAGGACTTAACGAAGGGGATGGTTTCATCATGGTTTCTGATCGTCAAAACGTAACATCCCACATATATTTCTGTTTTGATAACCTCTTCACTATAACTATAGGTTCATAATCATTTTTCTTGTGTGTTTTAGGGGTTGATTTCGGCTGTCAAGAGAGAGTTACCTCTTATTGAACATAGAATGTGTGTAAGACACATCTATACAAATCTGAAAAGTCGTCATGGGAAAAAACCAGAAATGAAGCCAAAGGTTTGGAACCTTGCTTGGAGCTATAATATGGGAGATTACACAGCTAACCTGTTAGACTTATTCAAGTATGATACAGA
>NW_013634116.1:0-387 GCF_000695525.1 Brassica oleracea var. oleracea
CTCGAAAGATTTTGATCCGGTAACGGTTACCGGGTAAAGTTACCAGAAAACTGATTCGACTGGTAAAGTTAAGGTTATATAAATAATTGTTTGTAACACGATTTGATTGACAAAGAACAGACAAAACTTGTAGGAAACTATCACATTGGTTCATAAAAATGAAGTGCTTCCTTGGGAGAATCGGCAAAACGGCGAATGCGGAAAGAGGGAGCCTAGACAGACAAAACGTTTCCTATGTGAGATTTTCATGACTGCGTTATCAGTTTGAGAGCCATCTCCTCAAGCTCAGATATGGAGATGGCATCTGTATTGATTTTTCCTCCTTCCTTTTCTTCATCTCCATCACCATTATCATCAAAGTACATCTTCTTTGCTCTTTTGCGTTTT
>NW_013634117.1:0-387 GCF_000695525.1 Brassica oleracea var. oleracea
TTTTTACCGACATCGATGCAATCGTTACCGTCTCTACAGAATACAAACTTGTAAGCGTTACGTTTTGCTTCAGTTTTCTTGATCTGGAAGAAACTCCTCGACGAATCTTCTCCTCCAGCTTCTGGCTTAGGACCAACCGCTATGAACGCCGATCTCCAGGGACTGGGGGCTGTAGTGACCCACCAATAAGTTGACTGAGCGCAGAACGTATTCGATATCCATCTTGATGTTGAGGTTCTCGGATTCGGGAACGAACCCAACTCTAGACCTCCAGTTTGAGAATTTCACGGGAATGCCCCTTTCGACCTCTGAACGCTCCTGTCCGATAAAGAGGGGACACTGGTTGCCGTTGCGGGTGGTGAGAGTTAAGCCGCCACCTTCAGGGCC
>NW_013634118.1:0-387 GCF_000695525.1 Brassica oleracea var. oleracea
AAAAAAAAAAAAAAAGTCATAGACTTGACCAACTTCAACTACCACATTATAATCATGATGTTCATCGTCATTGTGTCGTTCTTCCTCTTTGCATTTAATGTTTCTTCCATCTACCTCCATTAATACATACATCCATACCTCAAAATCATTCTTCACCCAACCATGATAATTCTTAGCCGTTCAACTACTATACTCCAAGGACACAACACCCATGATCGAGATTACGCAGGTGGCCCTCACATATTTACTATTTGTTTACAATTTTCCATCTATCACAAAACTAGACCATTGTCTAATCCCTTGGCACAATGGAAATTTAAGCTAAAAATGTTAAAGAGTATGTGAGGTTTGGTCAAAGCCCATTAGACATGTTCAATGTTGGGCCGG
>NW_013634119.1:0-387 GCF_000695525.1 Brassica oleracea var. oleracea
CTAAAATGTGAATATCAAATTAATGAAAGGCTTAGGTTTACAAGGCCTATATTTGTGTTACCTTGGCAAAAAAGAATAAAAAACAAGGAGAACACAATGGGGGATTAAGATGTTTGGTCACCTAATCCATAATGACATAGGAGATTTGAAAGTCTTCTTATGCCTTCGAGCTGTGATTGTGTTGCGTACTTCTCTGTCTATGGTCTTGAAAGTTACTTCAGTGGTGGTGTATCCGTTGAGGTGCAAGGCAGAGTATCGCTGTCTCCAAACGTTGTAGATCGTAGCCTGCGTGACCAGAATCCTGAGCGTTGATGGTGCAGTTGGAGAAGATTGTCGAGTCCAAGATAGCAGCTCTCCCCATGTGAAGAAGAGTTGATGGTGAGGTTG
>NW_013634120.1:0-387 GCF_000695525.1 Brassica oleracea var. oleracea
TATATAACAGAGGAGATAAGCTGCTTCCTCCCTGCATATGAAAGGGCTCTAGCCGACCAGTTGGTGAAACAACCCGCAACCTTGTCCAGTAGAGGTCTATAGTCAGATATTCGCAGCTTCCTATGCATCAGCGGCAACCCGAGATACCGGATAGGAAGGGAACCAAGAGTGAAACCTAGACTTGTCAAGTCAGAGGTTTCAGACTGGTTCAAACCCCCTGCATAAAGCTCTGTTTTCTCTTTGTTCATCGTCAGACCCGACCATCTTGAAAAAGCATCAAACACCTCTGAAATATTCTGAAGAGAGGACCTAGACCCATCGAAAAATACCATAATGTCGTCTGCGAACGCCAAGTGAGACACTGCAGGGTCGGACGCTTTTGGGTGG
>NW_013634121.1:0-387 GCF_000695525.1 Brassica oleracea var. oleracea
AAATACAAACACATTGAAAACCCACCAATAAACATCACAAAAATCCACAGATAAACATCAGGCACAGTCACAAATAACTAAGAGTACTTAGAAAAGCATATCAAAAATATTAACATCTTTAAAAATTGGGCAAAATAAACACATGTTTACGATACATATTTCTTATATTTTAGAAAAAAACATATCAAATATTTTTATAAAAGAAAAAGTAGTCATAAGTGAATTACACATCATATAGAAAACAAACATCCTAAAAAAGAAAAAAAAGCAGAAGTGGTCGTATTTTTACAACTTGCAAAGTACACAAAAAATATTAGCAACATATTTAATTGTAATTTTTAGTTTATGAATTACATATATAATTATAATTGTAATTTGAAGTATTTA
>NW_013634122.1:0-387 GCF_000695525.1 Brassica oleracea var. oleracea
AGTAGTGACAGGAAGTAAACGAGAGGACGAGGAAACACATCAGGCAGTTGCTGTGGTAGAGAAGAATTTTGAGATAGAGATGATACATAAGGAGCCGGAAAAGCCTAGGGATGAGGTCATTGAGGTAAATGGAGAAATACAAAAGGAGGGGACAAATCTAATGGAGAGGTCAACAAGTGACAACTGGTACAGCGTCTCTCCTACTAAGGTCGGAAGATCTCCGGTAAATCCCTTTGTCACTCAAAGGGAGGACAGTCATATCTCGGCTTCTAAGTTTTCTGTTCTCAGTGTGGGGGATGAGGAGGAAGGAGAAATCCTGCAAGACAGGGAGTTGGTTGAGTGTGATGCTACTGACATGGGTAATGATGAGGCAGGGCAGCTTGAGGA
>NW_013634123.1:0-387 GCF_000695525.1 Brassica oleracea var. oleracea
CACTACTGTAGCACATTTTCACAGCAAAGATGACAAAAAACATATCCTAGTTCTTAGAAGAAAAAACATATATCCTAGTTTACTATTTTTTAACAATTCAATCACACATGATTTGTTTTCTTAATCATCCTATTTAAAAGTTAGGGGACAAAAACCAAATGTTTAGGCTAATTAATATTTCAGCAAGTTTGAATAATTGATAGAAACAAAATATGATAGAGAGATCGAGTATTATCAAGATTTGATAACAATTTGTGTGTACTCTATCATTTTCGTTAAATTAAAACATATTAATCATATAATAAAAATAGATTTTTAGTATACTTTATATTTTGATTTTTTTAAATACAATAAATTAATAAAACTATTAATAGTCTCACATTGAAA
>NW_013634124.1:0-387 GCF_000695525.1 Brassica oleracea var. oleracea
AATTGTACCTTCTCGTCAATCAACATCAAACTAAGTGTTCGACCTCGGTGAATGATATGTTCTTTACATATACTATTAATCTTCACACGAACAATCCAATATGTTTCTCTACAATTTAATCTTCTAAGTTGTCGATACACATTTTAATGATATTTTAAAATCTACTTCCTCTGTCGTTTATGCAGTGTTTATATAAGATTTTTGTGAGAATGTGCTTTATAAATTAGGCTAAGAATAATATATTGTTTATATTATTCGTTTGATACGATAGTATCATTGATGTATATTTTTCATTGATATAATGACTACAAAATACATTTCTATCAATATGTAATTCTATATTTTGGATACAAAATATAATAAATATATACTTTGGCAGACTATATT
>NW_013634125.1:0-387 GCF_000695525.1 Brassica oleracea var. oleracea
ACATAGTTTGGTCCCTGCACAAATTCGCGTATCCAATCATCGAACACGAGACTTCTGGCCAAACCATCATTCACCTATAAATTAAAAACATATATGATTGAAAAGTTAATTAGTTTATATACATTAAATTTAAACTAATCATTTGCATAGGGTAATATGATATATGACTCACATAACTACGAAGCCACGCAGCAAATCCGTTATCTCTAAGTTGTCGAAGCTCATCTTCTGTTGCATGCCTGTGAGTCATACGCAACTCCGCCATATATACACTATATACAAAAAATATTATCAATATGAAATAAATTTATTGAATATTAATCTAACAATCTAACAACTCCGCCCATAGTTGTTGCAACTCATATATTAGTGGTTGAAGAAACACAT
>NW_013634126.1:0-387 GCF_000695525.1 Brassica oleracea var. oleracea
TACTGAAGTCTATTATTTCATTGATTTGTAAATGTGTAAACACATTTAATACATTTTGGAAAATATTATTACTAATTTTACAAAAAATTCACAACTAAAAGAGTAGACATGCAATTCACAAAATAGACCACAAACAAAACTATTATAGGTCATTCCTCTACTAAGACAAGCTTGGATTTCACTTGAGTAGACAAGACCAGACGACTTTTAAGAAGTCCAGACGACTTCTAAGAAGTCCAGACGACTTCCAGGAAGTTCAGACGACTTTGTCAGAAGACTTTTAGGAAGTTCAGACGACTTCCAGACGACTTTACAGGAAGTCCAGACGAATTTTAGGAAGTTCAGACGACTTTCAGACGACTTCCAGACGACTTCCAGACGACTAAC
>NW_013634127.1:0-387 GCF_000695525.1 Brassica oleracea var. oleracea
TGAATCTATGATTACACTTAAAAGGAGAAGAAATGTTATATATTTAATTTAATAGGTATAATGTTTCATGTGAACCATTGCAATTGTTTGTATGAACAGTTCCAACTATAGAAATAAAACATTGCAACTATTGATGATTGTAACCTTTGGTAATAATCATATCAATTAATTACAACCTTTGATGATTAACCATTGTAACTCTTTACTAACCATTGCAACTCTTCACTAACCTCTGCAACTTTTGGTTTAACCATTGCAACTATTGGTTGCAAGTTGCAACTCTTCACTCTCTATATAAGGAGGTGTAAGCATTTGCAAATGGAGATAAAAAAAATCAAACTAATAGTTAGTAAGAAAGAGAGAAACAAATTCATTGTTCAAAGATCA
>NW_013634128.1:0-387 GCF_000695525.1 Brassica oleracea var. oleracea
AGTTTTCCCACTTTTATAAGTTATAATTGTTGATCTCGCATGATGTATTATTAATATAGACCAACAACTCTTTATGGAGAAACATAGGGACATGGGACAGATGGGATATATAGAAAAGACCAGGGAGAGACATGTTGAAGGAGAGAGATGATCATCATTTGTAACATGACATAGCAAAGTGAAGGCACACAGATCATTTTCTACATCTATCCAGTAGTAGTAATCAAGATGGAAAAGAAGACAACAACCATGACATGACAACAGATTTATTACACGGTTAGTAATCACTTCTCTATTGTAACTAATTCTAAAGGTGAAAGAAAAGTAGGACTGTGTAGAATAAGAAGCTTAGATTAGAGCACCCCGGTTTAAGTTTAGTTTTTTTTT
>NW_013634129.1:0-387 GCF_000695525.1 Brassica oleracea var. oleracea
AGAAAATGATTATGTTGCTTGCTTGGAACATGTTAGTCTATCTTTTCGATCTTGACTACTGGACTTAGCGAGGATGGAAACTCTAATATTTTCATGCACTTGACAAACAATTATGAATAGTTATATAATTTCCTAGATTAGTTCTTTTCTGTTCTTGAAATTGAGAAATAATGCTCCCCCTTATTAAAATGTTACTTTCGTATGTTCTTCTGTTCAGGTACTGCTGAAGTTCTTTCATATTCAGATCTCAGACCACTTGAAACTCTTAAAGCCCACACAGCCGGGTGCTATTGCTTGCATTCATCATCTTCGCACCCTGAATTACAAATTATTATTTAATTCTTCTGGTTGCCTCTTCCCTTTACCACCTTAACATATACTTTGCTG
>NW_013634130.1:0-387 GCF_000695525.1 Brassica oleracea var. oleracea
GTTAGTGAAAGATGCAACAATGCATTAAAACAATATTGTTGTATTTTCAAAAAAATTTCTCAAAATCTATGTGTTAACCCCAACGAAAATATTTAGTTTTTAGTAAATACTTTATGTATTGAATCCTATAACCATTAGTGTTGTTTTAAAATTTCTAACAATATTCTACATTTGTATTAATATATGCTAAACTCTCTTTCATGGTAAATGAGCATCGTTCATTGTTTTAATAAATTAATTTAGAAAAACTTCATATACTCCCTAAATTAGTGGATTAAGAATATAAAATCGCTATTCAGTTGAAAAATAGAGAAAAAAAAGGCTCCAAACCTCTTTGAAAATCATATGTTAGTGCAGGATGCAACTATTCATTAAAAAAATATTGTC
>NW_013634131.1:0-387 GCF_000695525.1 Brassica oleracea var. oleracea
TCTCCGGCTCCTCTCCCTCCTCTCCGGCGATCTCCCCCTTCTCTCCTGACGAAATCTCCGGCGAATCCTCTCTAAACCTACACAAATCATGTAAGGACCCTATCCCACTCTCTTAGGTTCTATTTGTTAGGTTTTTGTGTAGATTTGATAGATTTTTGTTAGGGTGATTGGTTAGGATTGTGATTTGGTTGTATAATAGGTTTAGAATTGTGATTTGGTTGAATAATTTGTTTTGTTGAATTGATTTAGAATTTTTATATAAATTTTTTTATTATATTTGTATTTATAAAATCGATTTTTGTATATAAAATCGATTTTTGTGTATAAATTCGATTTTTTCATTTTACAAAAAGATTTTTGTATATAAATTCGATTTTTTGGATTTTA
>NW_013634132.1:0-387 GCF_000695525.1 Brassica oleracea var. oleracea
GATTCATCCTGGTTTGATTGGAACGACGAAGACGCTGTGTTATTCCCTAACTGGGAAATTGGAATCACCTGATTTGAAATTGGGATAACTTCCTCATGCCAACTCCTATGAGATTTATTCTACTTCCTGGTGATTCTCCACCACTTTATGTATCCAAATCAAGCTTTTCACAAAGTGATTCATCCTGGTTTGATTGGAACGACGAAGAACCTGTGCTATTCCCGACCTGGGAAACTGGAGTCACCTGATTTGAAAGTGCGATAACTTCTTCATGCCAACTCCTATGAGATTTATTCAACTTCCTGGTGATTCTCCACAACTTTATATATCCAAATAAAGATTCTCACAGAGTGATTCATCCTGGTTTGATTGGAACGACGAAGAACC
>NW_013634133.1:0-387 GCF_000695525.1 Brassica oleracea var. oleracea
GTGACTGAACGGGCGCGACACAAACAAGTACTGGACACAGCTGCATCGTGAAATCACCGACTAAGAAGGTGAGTTACTTTCTAAATAAGGTTTTGGTTACAGAACAGGGGAACTTTTTGTTTAAATTTTGGTCAGTTGGTGTGGAATGTTTTGTAAACCGTTTCTATAAGTTCATGTTTGTTGGATCTGGACATGCACTAGTACTGTAATGTCGTCCATGGAGTGGTTCTTGTGAATCATGTAAGCGTATGGTGTAGTAACTAATTTACTCTATACTATGTGTTATAGTAAGGAAATTGTTATGGAGTTGTTATGTGACCGATTGTTTGCTGTTTGTAATTGTTAGTAAATTGGTCTGGTAAAATACGGTATCCGTATGTTTGGGGT
>NW_013634134.1:0-387 GCF_000695525.1 Brassica oleracea var. oleracea
ACCTATTTTCCTAAGGATTCTAAGAAGCATTCTAGTGATGACACGTGACTACCTAAAATGTTGTAATGTTTCTCAATTAATATATAAGGGATTCTTAATTATTCTAGTAAGAGAAGGATTTATTAATTTAGACTATAAAAAGAACCATGGTGTTGACACGTCAACATAGTAAACAATGTTAGAATTAAAAAATGTATTTTCTTTTAATATATAAGAGATTATGTGTAGAATTACGTCTAAGCACCTACTTATGTTGTAGTTATAAACTTTGACTTAAAATATTTGGATTTACATTTTGGGGGCGTACAATACTTAACACTAGGTGTTTTGCCCGTACATACGGGCATAATCATCTTACGAATACTTATTATTTTATGTCTTACTAAT
>NW_013634135.1:0-387 GCF_000695525.1 Brassica oleracea var. oleracea
ACTAATTCGACTTACGTATCCCGTTTCAGTTTCATCCTGATTCCATTACGATATAAAGTCTGCGATAGGTTCTCGGCTTATACGACTTGTATGGTTGGAACCGAGCATCTCTCCAAAGACAATTTTTAAGCCTCCTGGAAGTGCTGACCAAAAATTTTGGGTTTCTTTTATAGCGCTATTATCTTTGTGTCGGATGTACGAGAGTCATCTCTACGAGATGGCTAAGTCTGTTTAGGACGTTAAGAGTTTGTTGTGATCAGCAACAAACTTAATGGTAAAAAGTACCATTTTGTGTCTTCGCGAAGGATAAGTTTTGAGAAGATGTTAGTGCGTGACTGTATGGTCTTCCAAGAAGGTGCCTTTATCGAGGAAGGAAATTTTGTCGAA
>NW_013634136.1:0-387 GCF_000695525.1 Brassica oleracea var. oleracea
AGATTGACTAATTCTACTCTCATCGGACAACAAGGAGACAGTTATATAATAACATGACTAACCTTCTGAGATCCCAAAGGACAACAATGAAATAATCTTCCCGGATTTTGAATTATTTTTGAAGTGAAACGATTCACTGCCTCACCGCAATTGCATCTTGTGGGAATTCCCCGTTGTTTCGCGAGGCGATATCTTATAGTGGATGAAGAATTTACTGAAGACATGAGGGAGTCGATCTCCAACTTTTCGCCGCTGCAATCTCTCTATCGAGGAAGAATGAGGAAGAAAAGAGATTAGGTCAAAAAAATAACCAAAACTACATCGTTTCATACATCTCCAGCTTTTCGCCGCTGCAATCTCTCTGTCGAGGAAGAATGAGGAAGAAAA
>NW_013634137.1:0-387 GCF_000695525.1 Brassica oleracea var. oleracea
AAGACAGCAAGCTGTTCCATGACCCTAAGCTTTATAGGAAGCTAGTGAGTAAGCTAATCTACCTAACAATCACACGACCGGATATCTGCTTTGCTGTGAATCAGGTGAGTCAACACATGCAAGCTCCAAAGGATCACCATTGGAGAATGGTAGATAGAGTGCTAAGCTACCTCAACGGATCACCAGGCCAAGGAGTCTGGATGGGATGCAATGGGAGTACAGAAGTAGTTGGCTACTGTGATGCAGATTGGGCTGGAGATAGAGCAGACAGAAGATCTACAACCGGCTACTGCACCTTCATTGGAGGGAACCTTGTGACTTGGAAGAGCAAGAAGCAGAGGGTGGTCTCATGTTCTAGTGCGGAGGCAGAGTATAGAGCAATGCTGA
>NW_013634138.1:0-387 GCF_000695525.1 Brassica oleracea var. oleracea
CGTCGTAAAGAAGAAGAACGGGAAGTGGCGCGTTTGCGTCGATTTTATCGATTTGAACAGAGCTTACCCAAAAGACAGTTACCCCCTCCCGCATATCGACAGACTCGTCGAGTCGACTGCCGGGAATGAACTCCTGACCTTCATGGACGCATTTTCTGGTTACAATCAGATCATGATGCATCCGGATGATCAAGAGAAGACGACGTTCAACACCGATAGAGGGACGTACTGTTACAAAGTAATGTCGTTCGGTCTCAAGAACGCGGGTGCGACTTATCAAAGACTCGTCAATCGAATGTTCGCCGAAAAATTAGGGAACACGATGGAAGTCTACATAGATGACATGCTGGTAAAATCACTCCGCGCAACGGACCATCTGGATCATCT
>NW_013634139.1:0-387 GCF_000695525.1 Brassica oleracea var. oleracea
AGACCTTACTGTGTCTAATTAATGAACTTCTTACTGGGTAGTCTTTTCTAGACTTTAAGCTAATGGTGTATCTCATGTGTATTTGTGTTTCTGAAATTGGGATGTATTCCTTTATCGAGTTTTTGTGAGAATTTATTTAAAAGTTATTGGTCATAATTAGCCTGGTATTGCATTAGCCTGCAACGAATCGTAATTCGAAATGTGAGCATAACTACATACGTTTGTGAAGCAGTCGTACGTTTGTCATGTTCTTCCTTTTGCAGCATTATTCACAAAGTTACCATCCAATATTTATCAGTGCCTATGAAACATGAGTCATGTAACATTGTGTTCAATAGTTTCTCTACGTCCGCACCCAAACACTTATCAGTCTTCATCCCTGGCTTG
>NW_013634140.1:0-387 GCF_000695525.1 Brassica oleracea var. oleracea
CGACGCTGTCAAGGCCGGGTCTGATCATCATGAGACCTGTAAATTAACAAAAAAATAATTAATAAATATAGAAATATATAAATATATAAATTAATTAATTTTTTTTTAAAAAAATCCCAAATAATAGTTTTTAATCACAAAAAAAGTTTTATAGATATTAAAAATGTTTAATAAATATATAAAAATAGTTCTAATAAACAAAAAATAGTTTTAATAAATAAAAAATAGTTTAATAATTACAAAAAATAGTTTTAATAATATTAAAAATGTTTAATAAATATATAAATCTATATAATATATATATATATATGTTTTTAAAAAAAAAATCCGAAATAATTGATTTTAATCACAAAAAAAGTCTTATAGATATTAAAAATGTTTAATAAA
>NW_013634141.1:0-387 GCF_000695525.1 Brassica oleracea var. oleracea
AGTGGATGGAACTTCTGATGATGATGAACCATTGCAACCAGAGTCTAACAGCAACGCCCAGACAGTTGAAGATTTGGAAAATGTTCAACTAGTTGAGAATTTGACTGTGTTTGGACATGATGCTGTTGTACATTCGGAGCTAGAAGCCGAGGTTGGGGAGTTTGATGAAGATTCAGAAGATTCAGATTAGTTTTTTTTTTTTTATTGGTCCGTCCGAAATCCCTCGCAATATACCGACGACATAGCGACGACCAAGGGTTTCATTGAAGTTTGGAAATGCCGTCGGTAATTCGTCGGACTATACCGACGACATTCCGACGAACTTGTCTAGTTCGTCGGGATGTCGTCAGTATATTCCGACGAATTACCGACGACATGTGTTTCTAA
>NW_013634142.1:0-387 GCF_000695525.1 Brassica oleracea var. oleracea
ATCATGAGAAAGAGGTAGATCAAATTGACAACTTCTTGTATGGAACATAATTTGTTTCCTAAGCTGCAGCACAGATTGTGGATAAGACTGAACACAAGGCTATGGAGAGGGTAAAGGCACAAGCTGGACTGAAGGTTGCAGCAGAGAATCTGAAGAGAGATGAGCACAAGGCTGAGAATCAAGTTGAAAGAGAGGCTGTGCAGAGGCTAAAGGAAGTAAAGTTGAAAGGAACCACTGAGGTTGAGCAGTCACCTTATGATAAGCTCCCATTTCCACAAAGGGTCCTCACCAAAGCTCAAAAGAAAAGCTCAAAAGAAGGTGATCTCCAAGTTCATAAAGAACATGAGTGCTGTAGGAGTCAAGCTTCCAGAGATCTCACATATGCGT
>NW_013634143.1:0-387 GCF_000695525.1 Brassica oleracea var. oleracea
TCTCTCTTTCAGTTGGTCCAACTCGTTGGACTGTTTCAAAAAAAAAAAGAATCTTTAGAAGAATTCGAAAAAAAAGAATTGATTCAAGAGAAAATGCCTATACTTACAGGTCTTTGTTGTTGTATCTCCTTTTTACCAAAGACAGACGTAAAGGCTGAAGCTGCCGCAGTGATCTTCTTCTTGAGCTGAATATCAAATACAACTAAGCTAAGCTAAACATAACAAAAGGATTAAAAAAAACTGAATGCTCAAACTTTTATTTTGCCAATTGAAGAATCATAGAAATCGGACAGAGAAAGAAACCGCAGAGTATGTTCCTGCAAGAATACTATTCAAAAAATATAAAAAAATCCACCAAGTGGAATACTCCAGACTTAGAATATATAT
>NW_013634144.1:0-387 GCF_000695525.1 Brassica oleracea var. oleracea
TGAGGAAGAAATTTATATGCTCCAACCAGAAGGTTTTGAAGAAAAAGCAAAGGAGAACTTGGTTTGCAAGTTAAACAAATCTTTGTACGGTCTAAAGCAGGCGCCAAGATGTTGGTACAAGAGATTTGATTCCTTCATCATGAGCCTTGGATATAGCAGACTTCATGCAGACCCTTGTGCATATTTCAAGAGGTTTAGTGAAACAGAGTTCATTACTCTGCTGTTATATGTAGACGACATGTTGATAGCAGGCCCCAACAATGATCGTATCAATGAATTGAAGGCACAGTTGGCTAGGGAGTTCGAGATGAAGGATTTGGGACCAGCAAACAAGATTCTTGGGATGCAAATTCACCGAGACAGAAATAATAGGAAGATTTGGCTGTC
>NW_013634145.1:0-387 GCF_000695525.1 Brassica oleracea var. oleracea
TTGCTGTGATGAATGCGCTTAAATTGATGTGTCTTAAACCTGTTAGAGTTTTTAAAAATTGATTTGATATGTAATGAATGTCTGTGAACAACTTGTTGTCTAATTAAGTGTAATGAATGTTTGGTAGTTAGGAAACCACTCGTAACTCAAACGCAAGTAGTTCTTTAAAAAATACTAAATCCTTTTTATAGACACCCAAACAAACTTCTGAAAACACAAAGCAAGTCTAAAACACCACCCTAATCTTCTTAAAACTTCAAACTTCAAACAAAACACAACCCCAAACCAAAATGGATACATTTTCACTAAGTTCTCCCGGTTTTGTGAACCTATTATCTTTCCAGTCCAGTCAAACCGTAGAAGTAGGGTCGTCTGAGGTTCCTAAAC
>NW_013634146.1:0-387 GCF_000695525.1 Brassica oleracea var. oleracea
TCGTCAAAGACTAAGAATCATGCAAAACAGAGGGTTGAAAAAGAGGCCTTCTAACTCAAATGTTAATGTCATAGCAGGAGAGACAGATGGTTAAGTCCAGGCTGCCACATGTAGAATTAACTCATCTTTTTTTTTCTTTTTCATGTCCGGAATAGGAATATTGTTTAATCATAGCTCTATCAGTTTTGAGTATTTTGACTCTCCAAATTATATGGATACACTTTTAGAATCTCCTAAGTATGGTTAAGGATATGCTCTGGTTCCACATTATTAATTCACTTTACCAGCTGCGTGGAAAAAATCAGTAAAAATATAGATTCTTAATTTTTTTAAATAGAGCAAAAAACTTAAGTTTATATGGCTTCCACCTAAGAAAAAAGCTACACG
>NW_013634147.1:0-387 GCF_000695525.1 Brassica oleracea var. oleracea
CTTTTTCCATTTTTTTAAATTGTGTATTTCCTTTTCTTATACTTTCTTTTTGCGTAATATCTATATTTTTCATTTTAAGATAAATGTTTAAATATTAATATTTTCCATTGTTTTTAAGTTGTGTATTTTTTTTCTTATACTTTCTATTTACTTAATATCTATATTTTACATTTTAAGATAGATGTTTAATATTTAATGTACTCTTTCCATATTTTAAAATTTGTGCATTTACTTATTATTATATATATAATTCATATATTTATATATTTATAATATTTACTTATTATTTATTTTTCTATATATTGAGAATTTCTCTTTTTTATACTTTATATTTAGTTATTATCTATATTTTATATTTTAAGATAGATGTTTAAATCTTAATGTTTT
>NW_013634148.1:0-387 GCF_000695525.1 Brassica oleracea var. oleracea
TTCGGTCTCCCGATTCACTTGCAATAAGCCACAACAATCGGAGATTATCCTGAGAAACACCCAAGACAAAGGTCTCCAAACACGCATACCTTTCAAGCAGTCCTTGGATGGGAACTAACTTAAACAACAATCACTGCGTATCAATGGTCAAGCAAGACCAAATATATCTTCTCTAAAAACAAAGATCGTAACTTTCGCACTACAAAGGATATACCTTTCGGAAAAAGCGAGACGTCGTAAATATTTTTGAGAGATATTATCCAAACACACGGTCCGCCTGCGACTCTAAAAAAACAAATTGCCCGTCGATTGGCCCCGATGGATAAACCCAAAACGTTTTAAAAAAAAGAACTCGTAGTCTAACCTTTCGTAAAAGTAAAGGTTCTC
>NW_013634149.1:0-387 GCF_000695525.1 Brassica oleracea var. oleracea
GACTATACGTATATTTTTGAAGTGAGATTGTTTTGCGATCTTTTTCTTAAAAAGAGTGACGCATATTTCGTAAATAATTTCGAAATCTCGATAGAATTCGATTACAATAACGCATCTTTTCCTATGTGGGAGTATACGAGTATACGCACTCCCCCCCCCTTTTTAGAGAGGGGGATAGCTGAACTCGTCTTTCGCCTTCGAAGAGCTGCCTACGTACCCCTTTCGAGGATCAAGCCATCTCGTAGTTCTATATTATGCCGCGAGCGTTTTTACTCGGCGGTTGTCGCCGTGCTGACCGTCTTGATCGAGATGATCGTGGCAGGGTCAGTGTTCTCCTCCGGATGTTCCGGTTGAATTGTAGCGTTGGCTTCGGCCTCGCGTTGAGTT
>NW_013634150.1:0-387 GCF_000695525.1 Brassica oleracea var. oleracea
TGCTGAGACTGAACTAGCTAGAACTATCTTTGAGCTTGCAATATCTCAGCCAACACTTGACATGCCCTAACTGCTACGAAGGTAAAATATTCAGTCCAATAGATTCAAAAAAGTAAAATATTCCTCAGACTTTTGAATCGCTTGTATCATTGATTTTTTTTTTTGTGTGTGTGGCAGGCGTACATGATATCAAAAGGAGAATCGGAGAGGACACGAGCTTTATATGAGCGACTATTGGACCGCACAAAGCATTACAAGGTGTGGCGGTGTGGGTTTGTTTTGAAAAGTGTGAAGCTTCTGCTGCGAAACAAGAAGAAGACGAGGAAGAGGAAGACCAAGAAAAAATAGATGCTATTGAACTCAACAAAGAGTGCATCAGACGTACAG
>NW_013634151.1:0-387 GCF_000695525.1 Brassica oleracea var. oleracea
GTGCAATTACATCCAGAATGATAAGAGATCACATGGCAAAGGCCGTGATGGATACATGAACCGTGACAATTACTCGAACAGTCGAGATAGGTACTTGGCCGGCCGGAAAGGAAACCACAATAACCGTGGCCGTGGTTCCAATCCCGGCCGTGGCCGAGGCGGTTATGGACGAGGTCGAGGCGGTATATCCAAACCGTCTTACTCAACCAAATCCGTTTGTCACAGATGTGGGATGAGCAACCATTGGGCCAAGAATTGTAGAACTTCTAAGCACTTATGTGAGCTCTACCAAGAAAGCATTAAGGACAAGAACCCGGAAGCTCATATGGTCCATGATTCTGGTTATGAGGCTGATAAAGAATCTGATGTTGCAAATGACGACCTGAT
>NW_013634152.1:0-387 GCF_000695525.1 Brassica oleracea var. oleracea
CAGCATGAATGTTTTTACGAAAAATAATCTTCGTAAAGAAATCTTTAAAAAGAGCTTTGCGGAAAAATCGTGCTCAAATCTTGATCAAGCCAAGTACCGATTATCTCAAGGAAACGGACACGTATCCAAACCAGCCACGGACGAGCTCGAGTATAGAGATCGGACCACTGACAAGCCAAGCAAGATCGCTACGCAGCGAGCAAGCATGCACACTGCTCGGTCGCTACGTAGCGACCGAGCTCGAGCCAAGCTCGGTTTCTACGTAGCGGCCGAGCACGCGTACTGCTCAAAAACCATAGCAAGCCCGTTTCATGTTTCTCGTCATTTGAAGTCATCAATTGAACTTTACAATAAAAACCGCAGAAAGTTCATTTTATCGAAAGAAGC
>NW_013634153.1:0-387 GCF_000695525.1 Brassica oleracea var. oleracea
GTTTCGTGTGCTATATAACTTATGATTGACGTGTTGTTCAATGTGTCAAGATAAATAACTTATGAGTTCAATACCAAAGTCTTGACACATGAAAATATTTATTTTTAAACCAATATAAATTTGCATTAGGAAAAATTTAAATTGTGGTTATTTACACAAGTATAATAATTTAGAAATTATTTTTTGGGAACTAAATTATCACTGCTTGGCTAGTCTGAGTTTGGCTTTCGGTCCAAATGGTTAATATGTTGGGCTCTAACAGATGATTGGTTCACCTCTTGGCATCAGTCAGAAGATATTTAAAACTTGGATCAGGCAGTGTGATAGCCAGTCTACTATGTAGCACTTAGTTCGTTCTTTCCGAAGGTGACTAGATCAGCCAATAGG
>NW_013634154.1:0-387 GCF_000695525.1 Brassica oleracea var. oleracea
CAGGGTGTTTGGGGATCAGAGAAAGTATGGTTGCGTTTGTGGATGCATGCATGAAGGAGCTGATGAAGAAGTGTCGGATTGATTCTGTGACTTCACCACCTAAGATGTTCCAAGAAGCTTTGTAAAACCCAGAGGTGAGCCCGTCAGGTCCGGGCGCCTTGTTCTGATTGAGCTTGAACATGACTGATCTTATCTCATCGGCTATGGGCAACGCGGTCATTTGAGCAGCGAGTTCTGAGGGGCAGGCGAAGTCTGTCAAAGAGTGGAACCATTGCGTAATGGAAAACACTCCCAATACAGGCGCAGGGGATGGTCCGAGTATTTGCTGGAAGTGAGTAACGGCATGGACGCTCATCTGGATGGGGTCTGATATTATGACACCTGAAG
>NW_013634155.1:0-387 GCF_000695525.1 Brassica oleracea var. oleracea
TTTTTTGAATTTTATTTTTCATTTATTTTAATCAATCGCTTATGTAGGCAAGCCCAAAACTATTGTCCATTTCGTTAAGCCCATATATCGCTAGGGGATAATAATTATCGATTTAGTTTAGCATTGAGCAAGATTTAGAACTAAGACAAATATTAAAAACTTTCCTTATTATTCAAACAGTAAACTTGCGCATGTTGATATCATATTAATTACATTTGCTTAGAAAATATTATAATGTTTCTAATTAGTAGGGGTGGGCGTTCGGGTACCCATTCGGGTTCGGGTCGGGTATTTTGGATTTTCGAGTATTTCGGTATAGAGGTGTAGAACCCGTTTGGGCATTTCTGTACTTCGGGTCGGGTTCGGGTATTTTTAGTTTGGATTCGG
>NW_013634156.1:0-387 GCF_000695525.1 Brassica oleracea var. oleracea
TAAATCAACACAAAAGATCATAGGCTTCAGTATATAGAATATTTATCTAAAACTCAATATTTTCGTAGGGGTTTTAACATATATATTTTTAGAAAAAATCAAAAATATTAATAAAATGTTTTATTGAATAGTTGCAGCTTTTACTAACATATAATGAAGGTCAAAGAGGTTTGGAACCTTTGTTGTCTCTGTTTTCTAGAAAATAGTGATTTTATAGGGGTTAATCCACCAATTTAGAGAGTATTGTTATGAAGTTTTATTAAATTAATTGACAAAAAATTAAAAAGATTCCCATGTACATTAAAGAGAGTTTAATATAAATTAATACAAATTTAGAATTTGTTTAGAAATTTTAAAACAACCCTTAAAGATCATAGGCTTCAGTAT
>NW_013634157.1:0-387 GCF_000695525.1 Brassica oleracea var. oleracea
AGAATTTTGACGATCGTTTCAAGTGTATATATATATATATATATATAATTTTTTTTTTTGCTTTTAACGTGTCAATCGTTTTTACAGGGCTTGAACTTGCTTGGATCGGCCATCGAGGTGTGCCATAGAGAAGCCATGATCTATCGCTTTAAAGCGGAGAAGGCGGAGAAGGATCTTGCTCGCATGCGAGACGAGATGTTCAACTCGCCCGTGATCATGCCAGGGCTGTTCGTAGGGGGGAACGGAAGGGCAAGAGGGATATTGTCGAGGTGATGAAGACTCGCGCCTCTCAATTCCAGGTTGAGTACAGGAACCTCAAGGATGCTTTCAACTCGCTAGACGACTTCCGTGAGTGTCGCGGTTCGGTCGGGAGCCTTTGGAAGACGC
>NW_013634158.1:0-387 GCF_000695525.1 Brassica oleracea var. oleracea
AATGTGTGCCTTTTGAATATCAATTTTCGCATCATGTTTGGACCAGGGTGGCGAATCCGGTCGTGCCATAAAGTGTATATTTTCGCAGGCTTTTAGCCTCTATCATAATGATCTATGCATAGTCTAGGTCAGTAGAGAATGCAGGTATAGTCTTTAGGACTTATTATGGCCTTGGGCGATTTTAGACATATATCTGAAAGAACTCTTTGTTTCCTTCGCCCATTGTTTCAATATGGAAACCATTCATTCTTATATCTTTAAAACTCAATAGGCTGCTCTTGCTCTTAGAGCTGGGTGAATATAAGGCATCACTGATTTCTAGATGCATACCCTTCAGCAATAATTTATTAGCCTAGCCATAGTCTTCTTTCAGACTGGCGATACCTG
>NW_013634159.1:0-387 GCF_000695525.1 Brassica oleracea var. oleracea
TCTTCGAAGATTCTGTCGACCTATTCGGTGGACAATGTGACTGGTAACCCATCGGAAGACTCATGGGTTAGTTGCGTCTCCCGTTCTTCAATCCGACCAGCCACTGTTTGGAAGAGTTTCTCAGATGCAGGATCCACAAAAACTCCGTCGGATGTGGTGTGAGTCATTTTGAATAGGTCAGACAGAGAAGGTAAGACTCCCGTCTTCTCGAACTACAAAAAAAATTAAATTAAATATTATAAATTATATTAATTGAATATTTTAAAATATATATTTAAAACAAAACTTACAGCTTCTAGACGGACTCCTGCTTGAGGTTTTTGTCCGGTTCTGTGAAGCGTGGGCAAATAACCATCTTTATCCTTCGTCCTTCGAGAAGCCGAGCAC
>NW_013634160.1:0-387 GCF_000695525.1 Brassica oleracea var. oleracea
TCAGAGATCTTAGCACACGTACGTTCAAGGAAGAAGTCATCGAACAAGTTCATCACAACATTCCGATCATATTGTGCAACCTGGAGAAGATATTTTCTCCTTCATTTTTTGACATCATGGAGCATCTAGTTGTCCACCTACCGTATGAAGCATTGCTTCGTGGACCTGTTCACAATGGATGGATGTATCCGTACGAGCGACAGATGAAACATTTGAAGGGGAAAGCAAGAAATCTTGCAAAGGTGGAAGGTTCAATAGTTGCGGGGAGTTTGACAGCCGAAACATCTAACTTCACATCATACTGCTTTGCTCCAACTGTTCGTACCAGAAAAAGAGTTCCTAGAAGATATGATGATGGTGGATGCAGTGACCCGTTACTTTAAAAGG
>NW_013634161.1:0-387 GCF_000695525.1 Brassica oleracea var. oleracea
ACCAAATCTGTTTGTCACAGGTGTGGGATGAGTAACCATTGGGCCAAGAATTGTATAACCCCTAAACATCTATGTGAACTCTATCAAGAGAGTCTTAAGAACAAGAACCCAGAAGCTCATATGGTTAACGACAATGGGTATGATGCTGATGATGATTTCGACCATGAAAAGGATGATCCAATGGATCACGAGACATCAGATTGTCTTAAAGACTAAATTCGACTTTTATTTTTGATTGTTCTTTGACTGGTTTGGGGTTTTTTGTTTTTTTTTTATTGTTTGAATTTATAATATGAAAACTTTAAAATTTTATAAAGTCTCTGAGATGTAGAAATCTTCGTATATAGAATGAATGAGATGAGTATACTCGTGGTGGATAGTGGCTCA
>NW_013634162.1:0-140 GCF_000695525.1 Brassica oleracea var. oleracea
AAGTACATCCGGATTTTGCTAGCAATAGTCGGAATGTGTATCTCGGATTATGGACAAATGGATTTAGTCCATTCGGAATGTCAGGAAGACAATATTCATTGTGGCCAGTCTTTCTTACGCCATACAACCTGCCACCGGAG
>NW_013634162.1:244-387 GCF_000695525.1 Brassica oleracea var. oleracea
TTCTTTACCATATTAATACATGGTCCGAACCATCCAAAAAGGTCTCTGGATGTTTTCCTACAACCACTGATAAAAGAGTTGAAGGATTTGTGTTTTACAGGGGTGAGGACGTATGAGTGCTCAACGAAGACGAATTTTACGAT
>NW_013634163.1:0-104 GCF_000695525.1 Brassica oleracea var. oleracea
ATGAACCGCGATGTAAGAAACTGAATTTGGACACACAAAGTAGTGGCGAATCACTAAAAAGTTGAATAAATCTCATAGGAGTTAGCATGAAGAAGCTATCCCAC
>NW_013634163.1:110-387 GCF_000695525.1 Brassica oleracea var. oleracea
ATGAAGAAGCTATCCCACTTTCAAATGATGTGATCCCAGTTTTCCATTTCTGGAATATGACAACTTCTTCGTCATTCTAATCAAACCAGGATGAACCGCGATGTAAGAAGCTTTATTTAGACACACAAAGTAGTGGAGAATCACAAGGAAGTTAAATAAATCTCATTGGAGTTAGGATGAAGAAACTATCCCACTTTCAAATCAAGAGATTCCCGTTTTCAAGTTTGGGGATATGACAACTTATTCGTCATTCTAATCAAACCAGGATGAACCGCGA
>NW_013634164.1:0-387 GCF_000695525.1 Brassica oleracea var. oleracea
AGACACGATCGGGACGCGAGCTGGCTGGGACGCGAGCTGCTTCTATCAGATCGCGAGCAGCTCTGATGCGAACGGGAGCTGTTGCTGTCGGATCGCGAGCTGTCCTTGATGTAGGATGGAGCTGAGTTCATCTAGGATCAGGAACGCCTTGGGGCTGGAGCTGATCAGGTGGACACGAGCTGGAACGGAGTCGTGAACGGATCAGGGTTCGTCGGTATCGTCGGGTTCGGATTAGGGTTCCAAAGCAAATCGGCGCGCATGGTATCTATGCGTGAGGGCGCGTCGGTGGTCAGATCGACAAACGGTTTACACTGACTGATTCGTCTCGGCCATGGCTTCAATTTGATATCTTGATCGTTTTCTAGGTCCTCACGGTTTGGGAGAACG
>NW_013634165.1:0-386 GCF_000695525.1 Brassica oleracea var. oleracea
ACAGAGGCTAGAACATAAGTAATAACTACACCAACAAAATCTAAAACCATTGACATGACAGAACTAAAGCACAAAAAAGCTTTTCGCAGATAATTACATCCTAGATAGAGTAAAAATTGAGCTTTCTGAATGGATAAGAGACAGATTTTTACAGACAATTACATCCTAGATAGAAACATATCACGGGGCTCAAATTAATAGGTACAGCAAATCCATGAAGTGGACCCAAAAATCTTTGCTTCGTCTAAATAAAACTCACCTTAAGAGCATTCAGAAGAACTGCTCCATCCTCTCGTAAAGAGCTACAAAGCAAACTACAAAAGGATTAGCATTTTTCAATAAATCTATATGATAACAAAGGAATAATGAGTTGTAGAGATACAATC
>NW_013634166.1:0-386 GCF_000695525.1 Brassica oleracea var. oleracea
CCATTTTACTTGAATCCCTCTTGTCCACTGCTGTTTATCCCCGTATAAGGTTTATTATATTCGGATTTGGTGTCTCTTTTTGCTTTACTTTCAAGTTGTACCTCTTTTTTTGTTTCTCTTCTATGTTTATCTCTGTAAAACATCTGTTCCAGTGTTTTTAATATGAAAGTCGCTTTAAAAAAAGAATTTACTATTGTACAAAAATATGCCACTTATTAAGGCTCTGAATGTTAACGTGCAGAAGAACTGTAGTGCAGTTGTACTAATAACAAAAACATATATATACATATATATGTGTAGAGGTTTTTGTTACTTTTTACGATGGTGCGTAGGTCTGGATTCGCGGGTCAACCCGCCCCGCACGACCCGCCAACCCGCGGATCGTT
>NW_013634167.1:0-386 GCF_000695525.1 Brassica oleracea var. oleracea
ACAACTCCAATAAATCTTTCTTTGATTGCTCCTCTTTTATCAACAAATCGAAAAACAACGCCCATCTGCTCCTTATGAGAAACATCTGCAGACTCATCAACCAGCAAGCCAAACACATCATGACCAATTTCTTCTAAAATAGCTTGTCGTACTTCTTCTGCAAATGAATGGACAATATCCTTTTGAATTAATGGAGAAACCATCTGATTATTTCCTGGAGCATTACTCAGAATGACCTTACTTATGGTTTCATTTTGTTCTCCTGTGTATTTCAGAAGCTGCAAGAAGTTTCCTTTATTCACAGCTTCTTCTTTTTCGAAATGGCCACGGAAAGATAATCCTTGTCGTAACAAGAATCTGGAAGCATCAATCGAAGCAGTTAAGCG
>NW_013634168.1:0-386 GCF_000695525.1 Brassica oleracea var. oleracea
ATCTCCGCTGGTACAACAAAGGTTGTAGCATTGGGTCCAAAGTTAGCGAAAAAGAACGTCAAAGAGTACATGATAACGAATCCAATTCGGTTCTCCTTGTGAGTCCAGTGGTTGTATGGAATAGCCAAAGCAAACATAAACACCGTCATGAAGAAGAATCCCATCATCTGAATCGCAAACCTTCCAATGACGTCTATAAAAGCAACTGTGAACCAGTAACCAGGTACCGTGCTACACAAGGCAATGAGAGTCTGCGCGCGTGCGATCTTGAAAAGTTCTTGAATCGCGTTCATAGTTTGAGCCGGAGGTATCCACCCTATTGCGCTGAAAATATCCTTTTGGAAAAGGTTTTGACTGTAGAAAGCGATGTCGAGAAGGAACCATGT
>NW_013634169.1:0-386 GCF_000695525.1 Brassica oleracea var. oleracea
AAAAGTTATATTTTAATGTAATATATAAATAGTTTCAATAATTTCACAAATAACAATTAATCTATATTATTTAACAACAAAATGATGTTTTAAAACAAACCAAACCAGAACCAAAGTGGACCCAAAATTTATTAGTCAGTTTCTACTATTGTTGTCCAACCGGAACAAAAACATTAACAGACAAACTGAAATTCATAAATAGTCAGTTTCATTGTTCATTGTCTAAACGCAACATGAAACACTTTGGTTGCCTCTATACCATTTGGTTTTCGGTTCGATTCTGGTTTTTGTTGGTTTTCCGGTTCTAAAGATATAGGTTACCGTTCGGTTATTTATGAATTTCACTTTCGCTATTTTGGTTTTTGTTCCAGTTTGGATAACAATAG
>NW_013634170.1:0-386 GCF_000695525.1 Brassica oleracea var. oleracea
TCTTCTTCCATTTTTTTATCTCTCTTTGTGGACTACTGGGTACGTGAATGAGAGAGACTCCAATAACTAAAAGAAAAAAATGGAACAAATGGTATAGTGTAGCGTATCCTGAAATGTTTCACATTTAAATAAAAACAGGTTTTATAGAGAAAAAAAGTATATATATTTCAAAACTGATGATAGAGGTTTACTCACTTATCAAACACGACTAGTTTTTTTATTTTTTATTTTTTTTTTTGGAAAAGAGTACAACATAAAATGCGAAATAACTGAGTTGTTTTTTTTGTATTTATCCAACTCCAGCTTCCTATGTGTATTTTGTCGTTATTTGTGGCCGATGTGATGCATGCTCTTGGCTTCAAAAAATAAATGTAGTTCTTACAAAC
>NW_013634171.1:0-386 GCF_000695525.1 Brassica oleracea var. oleracea
CCTCCAGTCAGGGAGAACTATGAGGCACCATCGAGTCCTGCTGGAAGAATCCCTGCAGCGCTTCGACTAGGAATACCAATTGAGGACCTAAGAGAAGGGCAAGAGACCTTGAAAATGCAGAAAAGAAAACCTGGAAGACCATCAGGGAAAAGAAAGTTTTCAAACAGCCCAAAAGTATTGATTGGAGCCAGCTCACGCAAGAGGAAAGTGCAAAGCGCCAAGCCTCCTCTATGCAGACGTACATTGGGTTCAGAGATGGCAAAGCCAACAGAGGTCCCAAAGCGAATTAGAAGCAAACCTAGTTCGTCTAAGGGGTCCTCAAACAATTCAGAGAAGACACAAAGCTCGGACAATGTACCGTTAAGAAGTATGATACCAAAGTCGAC
>NW_013634172.1:0-386 GCF_000695525.1 Brassica oleracea var. oleracea
ATATACCTAAAAAATATGCTTTGTATTCAGTTTCGTATTATCAAATATCCTAAAATAGTACTTATAAACTGAATTAGTCAAAAACATGATTACCCTATTACTTTTTTCTGAAATAGTTAAAATTATCATAATTACTCGATTGAATCGAATCACATGAATATTTTTATCTGAAATATTTAAATCTATCCAAGTTATCTGGTACTTTTATCCAAAAATTTCAAAACGTGATTTTATCCAAATTATTTGAAATTATCCAAAGAATTGAAACCTAACCAAAACCAAACTGAACTCAAAAATTTATCATGTTCTTAACATTGCCATCAAAACCATATTGAAAACAAAAATAACCAAACCAAAACCAAATTCAATTTCATAAATAACCAAAC
>NW_013634173.1:0-386 GCF_000695525.1 Brassica oleracea var. oleracea
CCTTTGAAAAGACTAGACCAACGGTCGGTTGCAGGAGAACCAGGCTCCTCCAAAGTCACCGGAGCTACCACGTTAGTGGCTTTCACGGGGACCGTCGATTCTGCTGGCAAATCAGAGGCGCTAGTGGTCTTGACAGTGCTAGCATCAAGGTTTGATTGCCTTGGAGTGGTTACCGAAGTAACTGTCACAGAGGCTAGGTTTTCAGATTCAGCGGGGCCACTCAGGTCTGAAGAAGCATCAACCGTGGGAGATGCCTGCGCAGAGAGAGCACCAGATGCAGGTGAGTCTTCACACGAGGGAGCACACTTATCCTGATCTATCGCTTCATCAGAAGAAAGAGATTCGACGGAGCCTGGTGGATCTGGAAACGAAACAGGGTGGGATTT
>NW_013634174.1:0-386 GCF_000695525.1 Brassica oleracea var. oleracea
CTTTGATCTTTGATGTGATGAAATGGATGATATATAGCTTCTAGGGTTTTGTGATTCTTCCTGGTGCTTATATATTCCACCAACTGTTTGATGCATTTGTAGTTTCGGAAACTGAGGCTGCTGTGAGTACTGTGGAGAACCAGCAGCCAGCTGAGGATCCTCCCACTCTGAAATTCACGTGGACTGTCCCAAACTTTTCTAGGCAGAACACCAGGAAGCATTACTCTGAAGTATTTGTCGTTGGAGGATACAAATGGTAATTAGTATACAACCTAGTTGCACTGTAATTTCTTGTTTGTCCAATATGCATTTTGATTGGTCGACACCATTTGGATTTGCTTGTGCAGGCGCATATTAATTTTCCCGAAAGGGAACAATGTCGACCA
>NW_013634175.1:0-386 GCF_000695525.1 Brassica oleracea var. oleracea
TTTGGCTTAACCAATGCGCCTGCAACTTTCCAGGGATTGATGAACCAGGTGTTCAAAGACTATCTACGGAAGTTTGTACTCATATTCTTTGATGATATACTTGTCTACAGCGCTATTGTGGAGGAGCATTTGATTCACTTGAAGATGGTTTTTGAAGTGATGAAGTTGAACAAATTATTTGCAAAAAGAAGCAAATGTGCGTTTATTACAAGAAGAGTAGAGTATCTTGGTCACTTCATTGAAGCTCAGGGTATATCTACAGACCCAAGCAAAGTGAAAGCCGTTGAAGAGTGGCCAGTACCGAAGAATCTGAAAGCTTTGAGAGGGTTTTTGGGCTTGTCAGGTTACTATAGGAACTATGTCCAACATTATGGGACTATCGCTCG
>NW_013634176.1:0-386 GCF_000695525.1 Brassica oleracea var. oleracea
TTGTTGTTGTAGTACCCTCTGGTTTCTACAAACTTCACATCTCTAGACACCAGGACTCTCCTAGTCTCGGGTTCATACCACTTATAGCCCTTCTGGTTTGGTGAATACCAAATGAACATAGCTCTTGTGCTCTTAGCCTCCAGTTTGTTCCTTAGTTCTCCTGGTTTCAAAACAAAACAAAGGCACCCAAACACACGTATATGATCAATGGATGGTTTAGTTTTGTTCAATACCTCAAATGGAGAGTGATCTTGGAGAACTCTGGTAGGGATTCGGTTAATCAGGTAGCATGCAGTTAGGACCGCATCTCCCCAAAAACTCTTTGGGACACTTGTATGGAACATCATGCTCCTAGTTACCTCCATGAGGTGTCTGTTCTTCCTCTC
>NW_013634177.1:0-386 GCF_000695525.1 Brassica oleracea var. oleracea
GTGTAACATCATTAATTAGATTCTTGTCACTAATCATGTCATGACTAGCCTCTGAATCTATTGTAATTGACTTATAAATAAGAGAATGAGCACCTTACTTCTTAGAGGAGATGATGGCTTTTGCAGCTTTGATTAGTAGCTCAATCTCACTAAGCTGTGGGACCATCATTTGTCATTGACTTGTTCCACATTTCTCCACAATTGGATTCACTCATGAGAGAAGAGTAGGCCTCACGGTTCTCTCTATTACGACCGAGCAAATCACTATCATGTAACTTGTTTCCAATAAATTCGGTGTCGAGCCTCTTAGGCTTCGTCTTCCTAGGTGATGACTTCAGCTATGTTCAACTAAAGCCTCTCAGAACAGCTTTTGTGACTGAAACAAA
>NW_013634178.1:0-386 GCF_000695525.1 Brassica oleracea var. oleracea
ACGCATGGAGTATGGCTTTGTGTATCAAGCCGTAGCAAGGTGGAAACAATTTCAGAGTTCAGGGAAGAAGATGATGAAGCTGATGATGATGATGATTTGGTTGAAGATGAAAATCATGATGGAGAGGAGGATGATGGGGAGGAGGACGATGGGGAGGAGGATGATGGGGAGGAGGATGCTGATATCTCTATTGTTGCTGAAGCGGACGAGAATGGTGGGGATTACAGTGTTTATGGAAATGTTGAAGATGAGGATGAGGAAGATGATGATATGTGTTTTGAAGATTTCAAAAAAATTAAAAGAGGAAGATCGAATGGTAACAGTGTCTATGTCAACCATAGTTTTGTTAGCAAGGATGCACTGCTTTCAGAGCTGCGGTTGACAGC
>NW_013634179.1:0-386 GCF_000695525.1 Brassica oleracea var. oleracea
TACCACTAAGTCGTCTGATATCTTCTGACTTGTACTTTATTTTATATACAGCATATTGATGCTTGGATAAATGTGCTGAGGAAGAGGTACAACGCTAACCCACAACATTTCAGGAGCGAGAGAATGTGCTTCCTTGATCATCTCTTTGCTCAGCAATGGAGATTCAACTTCAAGGATTTTAAGGACTCGAAGCCCGATCAAAACGGTTTAGGAAGAAGACTCCCTGGTGGGGCGTGGAATTATTATGCAGGCACTATACCATCATTTTGCCAATCGAACAAGGTTTGGGGGACGGATATTGATGATATCTATGCTCCAGTAAACTTCGCCGACAGTCACTGGATTGCTATTTGGATATCGATCCCTAAGAGGCACATAGTCGTCTT
>NW_013634180.1:0-386 GCF_000695525.1 Brassica oleracea var. oleracea
TTCCCACCATATGAACTTTCTTTCTCACCTCTTGATTGTTGCTCCGTAACTGGAACTATTTCCATTTATTCGATGACCTCTACATGCAAAATACTTCTTCTTCCCTCTTTATCCACTGATGTCAGATACACAAACACATCTTCATCATCCAAAATATATGATTGCCTCTGAGGTTCTACTACAAGTGGAATGTAACTCAGATTCAGCCTCTTTGTACATGGATCTATGGTCTTCTTCTTGCATATCATCTCCTTCAAAAACGAATAAGTGATCTCATCCAATGATGATGTCTTAAAGGATATAGCATACAAACGACCATTGCTTGGAATCCATTCTGAGTCATCTCCAGATTTCTCATAATGTCCATCATAGTCAAAGTGTATGTT
>NW_013634181.1:0-386 GCF_000695525.1 Brassica oleracea var. oleracea
TTTGTTTTATGAATAAGATAATGTGGGGATTGTTTTATGAATAAGGTAATGCCTGGAGTTTGTTTTATGAATAAGCAAATGTGGGAATTGTGGTTTGGAATGGAAATAAAGATGGGGTTTGGAGTATATGAAGTAGAAAATAAGGAATATGGGGTTTGGGGTTTCGGATTCAAGGGATTTAAACATAACACTCGTTAATTCCACGTAACAAAAAATCGTAGTAAAGGACTTGTAGGTCAACGAGGAAATAACGAGGAAATATAAAAATACAGAACGCGGGACTCGTTAATTCCACGTAGGACAAAATCTTCGTAAATACCACGTACGATGAATTCGTCATAAAAACCACGTAGGATGAAATCGTCGTAAATACAACGTAAGACAAC
>NW_013634182.1:0-386 GCF_000695525.1 Brassica oleracea var. oleracea
GACATCTCAAATCTTCTTGACATATCATATTTGAATTGCTTGATAACGTTGAGCGAAGTCTCTATTACAAACAACTCATCGACGTATATAGCTATAATCAGAAGCTCCCCCTTCTCTTTTTTTTTTATAATACCGCATGTTCCTTGGTGCACTTCGTGAACTTCATCTCTTTGAGAACACTGTCGAGTTTGATGTTCCAAGCTCTCGGAGCTTGACGTAAAACCATATAGAGGTTTCTGAGTTTGATATGTGGTTCTCTTTACCTTTCTCTTCAAAACCTTCTGCCTGAGTTACGTAAGAAACAAATCTAACGGAGACAGAAGAGGCAAATACATTATGTATGCACGAAGTTGTGTTCCTCAACGAAGAAAGAGTGTTTCCTAAAA
>NW_013634183.1:0-386 GCF_000695525.1 Brassica oleracea var. oleracea
ACTGTTACAGGAGATTCCTACCACCTGATCATCCATATCGTAGGAGTGTTGGTTTGACTGTTACAGGAGATTTTGGTGCAGAAATGACGCCAGACGTCGGTGGACATGAGCGTTTTCCGGTAGATGCTGTTAGAGACCAACATAACTGGCACAAAAAAAGTATTTTCTGGGATCTGCCGTACTGGGAGGATCATCTGCTAAGGCATAATTTAGATGTCATGCATATTGAGAAGAACTTTTTTGACAATCTCATGAACACGATCCTTAATGTTCAAGGTAAAACAAAGGATAATTTGAAGTCAAGACTAGATTTAGTCGATATATGTGCTCGTTCAGATTTTCATGTTGATGAGAATGGTAGGGCTCCTTTTCCCATATACTGACTT
>NW_013634184.1:0-386 GCF_000695525.1 Brassica oleracea var. oleracea
TATACATCATATTAGTACGATTACAAATATCTAAAAAATTACCTTCAAGAGGTGCATCTTCTGCAGACACTGTCGGACGAGTCGGGATCCTATGGCGTGTCATGTTGGGACCTTGTCTTGCTGTATAAATTTGTTTAAGTTTAGTCGCACTTTTGAAATAGTAGCATAGAACTTATAATAACGACAAAACATTATTTAAAACCCGTTGTTACCTTCCTTATGTCTTGTCTTTGAATTCACCGATGGAGGTGATCCAATTGTCTTTCGTTTCCTCAAGGTACTCCGGGATATAGTTTCTTGATAACCAATAGTACCTTAAGGAATGATAATTTTTAACTCTACGTAACTTGTGCTAAACTATTAATTTATTACTATTTTATTAACTA
>NW_013634185.1:0-386 GCF_000695525.1 Brassica oleracea var. oleracea
TGCCCACACAGTTGACTTGATGCTTGAAGGGATTTCGAAGTTGTCTGGTTTTGCTAGAATAATAGATCAAGCGAAGGCTGTCACCATCTTTATATATGCGCATCATAAGACCTTATCTATGATGAGAGCATATGCAAAGAGAGACATTGTGCGGCCAGGTGCAACAAGGTTTGCGACTTGCTTCTTGACACTGCATAGTTTGTACGAGAAGAAGGCACAGTTGAAGAATATGTTTGGAAGTGATGAGTGGCATGATTGCAAGCATTCAAAGTGTGTGAAAGGTAAAAATGCGAGTGATATTGTGATGTCTTACTCATTCTGGAATAGTGTGATGGTTATTCTGAAGGTCTTCAGCCCTCTTGTGAAAGTTCTAAGGTTGGCGGATG
>NW_013634186.1:0-386 GCF_000695525.1 Brassica oleracea var. oleracea
ATGCCATTTGGTCTTACCAATGCTCCATGCACCTTCCAAGGCTTGATGAATCACGTCTTTGAACCAGTTCTTCGAAAGTTCCTACTTGTCTTCTTCGATGATATTTTAATATATAGCAACACATGGGAGGATCACCTTTTGCATCTGGATATGGTCTTCGAAATCTTGCGTCACCATCAGCTCTACCTTAAACGTTCTAAGTGTACCTTTGGAGCTACAAAGATCGAATATCTCGGTCACTTCATCTCTGCAACCGGCGTAAGTACCGACCCAGCCAAGATAAAAGCAGTCGAAGGTTGGCCTATTCCTCGTAACCAAAAGCAGATACGCAGCTTCTTAGGACTTGCAAATTATTACAAGTGCTTTATACAAAGCTATAGTATAAT
>NW_013634187.1:0-386 GCF_000695525.1 Brassica oleracea var. oleracea
TTTCTCAGAAGTTTATAAAGACAAGTTTTATATTGTGTTGTTTCTCACAAGTTTATAAAGACAAGTTTCAAATTGTTTGGTACAACTACAAGAAACGTGAAACATATCATACAAAACACACCAACAACTTATTACAAAGCACAACAACTTATTACATTGTCTTCTTCTGTCACATGGTAAGTCTTCTGTCACATGGTAAGTCTTCTGTCTTTGTCTGCAATAAAACAAAGAGAGTTGCATCAGAGTTGCATCATACAATCAAGTCCAAGACAGTAAAACATTAACCAAGTTGCATCAGACATTAAGCGTTAACCAAGACGAGAAACAAACAGCAGTAAGCATAAAAAGAAACCAGCATACATGACCCGACATTAACAAACTACAGA
>NW_013634188.1:0-386 GCF_000695525.1 Brassica oleracea var. oleracea
TTTGAACAAATACTTGATGGCTCTTGATTGATTGCACCATTCCACATTGATATGAGCTTGATATTTGAGGAGTAGTTGTGGGTTATAAGGAATGATGTACCTGTTATCAATCTCAATCCCGTTTTTCTTCATTGATTTTCCATCATCTCCTCTTCTGTAAACTGGGAATCCTTCTTTATTAATGGAAGTATGAGGGGAAAAATCTTTAGGAAATCGCTTGGTACATTTTCCTTTCACCATACCTGGCGAGTTTGGATTTGCTAACCCACAGGGACCATGAACCATTATATCTCTAACTATATCATATAATGTTGGATTAGATGCTTGATCTGGAATTTCAGCACATATAAACTTGTCTATGTCATCTGTGGTAGGAAGCTTTGATC
>NW_013634189.1:0-386 GCF_000695525.1 Brassica oleracea var. oleracea
ATTGTTCAAGAAGAGTTTATGTGCTGTGAAACATATTTGTTTCTTTTGAATCAGTTGCTTTGTTTAATTTTTTTTTCCTGCAAATAATGATGGATTTGACAGTTCATTCACGGGAGCCAAGAAGTAAAAGAAGAAGAAGCCAGTGAGTGTTTGACATTTTCCGTCTTCCTGAGTTTTTTTTCCATTCATTAAACTTGGATTTTGAAGATTATGTACCTCACATTCTTTTTATTTTGATGGTTGTTAGGTTGAATGAAGATCATTGAATAAAGAAAAGGTCGATGCTCCTGAAGATTTGGAGGGTACTTTATATTTCTTTCTATGATAATTTTAGCGATCTAAATTTGAACCTTACAGAGGGTATATTGCAGAGCATCCTAATGATG
>NW_013634190.1:0-109 GCF_000695525.1 Brassica oleracea var. oleracea
ACCCAGTTGGAACTATCCTTTCTCACTCTGGTGCTTCTTCTCAATGGATGCACCGCCGGCTATGGTTCAGGTTCAGTTGTAGTTGCATTAGTTTCCTCCTCTTGATCTT
>NW_013634190.1:241-386 GCF_000695525.1 Brassica oleracea var. oleracea
CCCCCCCCATGATCTACATTTGATGCCTCGGTAGGTTGTGTGGTTGTTGTAATGCATCTCTCCTTCGGATCCTGGGTAGTATGTATCCCAAGCCCCTATAGAATACTTCTAAGGCTGGCCGCTCTATCTGACTCTCTTGTCAACT
>NW_013634191.1:0-386 GCF_000695525.1 Brassica oleracea var. oleracea
CTCTTGATCTTGAAGATCCACTTCAACCCTATAGGTTTCACTCCAACAGGTCTTTCCACAAGTTACCATGTCTTGTTTCTTGTGATAGACTCCAACTCGGCCACCATCGCCTCAATCCATTCTCGTACGTGTTCAGCTTCAAAATAGTTCTCTGGCTCGCCATCCACTGTGAGCAACATCATTGTACTTTCTTGATCTGCAAGTAACACATAATCATCGAGATATCTTGGTTTTGTTATGGTTCGGCCTTGTCTGGTCACCAGCGGTTGACCTCCACCGTTTTGGTTTGCATTGTGATCCGCATCTTCTTCTTCTTGCTCATCTTGGTTTATAGCTTCATGTTCATGATCCTCACCTTGATCATTACCTTCTTCTATATCACCCTC
>NW_013634192.1:0-218 GCF_000695525.1 Brassica oleracea var. oleracea
GTTTTTGCCAATTAATTTAGTAAAACTTCATAATACTTCTTAAATTGCTGGACTAACCACTATAAAATCATTATTTTCTAGAGAAACGGTGCCAACAAAAGTTCCAAACCTCTTTGACATTCATTATATGTTACTGAAGGATGCAACTATGCATTAAAACAGTATTTTCATATTTTTAATTTTTTTTCAAAATCTATGTGTTAACAACCCCTACGAAA
>NW_013634192.1:244-386 GCF_000695525.1 Brassica oleracea var. oleracea
AGCCTATGATCTTTAGTGTTGTTTTAAAATTTCTAAACACATTTTACATTTGAATTAATGTATATTAAATTCTCTTTCATGGTACGTGGACATCATTTTAATTTTTTGTCAATTAATTTAGAAAAATTTCATAATACTCCTT
>NW_013634193.1:0-386 GCF_000695525.1 Brassica oleracea var. oleracea
AAGAATGAAGTTTGGGATGTTGTTCCATTGCCTGAAGGACACAAAGCCATTGGGTGCAAATGGATCTATAAATCCAAACTCGATTGTCATGGCAATGTTAAACGACGTAGATCCAGACTTGTAGCCAAAGGGTATAATCAGAAAGAAGGCATTGATTATGGTGAGAATTTTTCACATGTGTCTTGAAAAGACTCTCTCAGAATTATAATGGCATATTTAGCTGAATATGATCTTGAGTTACATCAAATGGATGTGAAAACCGCCTTTCTTAATGGAGATTTAGAAGTCGTCTATATGCGTCAACCTAAAGGCTTCATAATCGAAGGTCAGGAAGATATAGTCTGCAAATTGAAGAAATCAATATATGGACTGAAACAATCTTCGAG
>NW_013634194.1:0-386 GCF_000695525.1 Brassica oleracea var. oleracea
CGTTTATAAAAAAACTTACAAGATTTTCCGAGGAAATTCCGAGGAACGATCGGATCATCTCATCGATCAATCACATTCTTATGGCCCGGTGCATCTTTGTGATCGATCGATGCGTTTTTGAACATATATCCATCGATCGATGCGTTTTTGAACATATATCCATCGATCGATGCGTTTATAAAAAAAAATTGACGTTTTGAAACCCCAAACACTAGTTCCTCGGAATTTCGTCGGAATATTCCGAGGAAATTCCGAGGAAGAAGAGGGTTTCCTCGGAGTTCCCTCGGAATAATCCGAGGAAATCCCGAGGAAATAGGGTTTTTAAACCAAAAACGTTGTTTTTGGTTTGAATAACACCTATATAACCCTTATTAAGTGTCTTACGT
>NW_013634195.1:0-386 GCF_000695525.1 Brassica oleracea var. oleracea
GTTTCGTGTGCTATATAACTTATGATTGACGTGTTGTTCAATGTGTCTAGATAAATAACTTATGAGTTCAATACCAAAGCCTTACACATGAAAATATTTATTTTTAAACCAATATAAATTTGCATTAGGAAAAATTTAAATTGTGGTTATTTACACAAGTATAATAATTTAGAAATTATTTTTTGGGAACTAAATTATCACTGCTTGGCTAGTCTGAGTTTGGCTTTCGGTCCAAATGGTTAATATGTTGGGCTCTAACAGATGATCGGTTCACTTCTTGGCATCAGTCAGAAGATATTTTAAACTTGGATCAGGCAGTGTGATAGCCAGTCTACTCTATAGCACTTAGTTCGTTCTTTCCGAAGGTGACTAGATCAGCCAATAGG
>NW_013634196.1:0-386 GCF_000695525.1 Brassica oleracea var. oleracea
AAAATCTACTGGGACAAGTGCATTACCAATCTGTACCTCAAGGTCTCGTATGATGCCTCATGAGCTTCTTTCTGAAAGGTCCACGAAGATGAAAGATTCTGATGAATGCTCTATTTTCAGACCCAGCTGGTCTGCCATAACTTTAGGTAGTATGCTGACTGATGCTCCTGTGTCACAAAGTGCATGGGGAAATTCAATACCCTTCACCACACATGGTATTGCGAACTTCCCAAGATCACTCTTCTTCTTCAATGTGATCCTTAGTTTCATCATTTCCCTGGCCTGATGAAACATTCTCCTAATGTCCTCCTCAGTCTCCTTAGTCTCTCTGAAGAACTACCACAACCGGTGTGTGTAATAAACTTCATCAAAAGGTTTCTCCACTG
>NW_013634197.1:0-386 GCF_000695525.1 Brassica oleracea var. oleracea
TTGGTCTAAACTAGGCACTAAGTTGTTGTTCTCCACTACTTGTCATCGGCAAACTGATGGACAGACTGAAGTAGTTAATAGAACTCTAGGAACTCTCTTCCGTGCATTCATCAAAAAGAATCTGAAATCTTGGGAAGACTATCTGCCACATTGTGAATTTGCATATAATCATGTTGTGCATTCTACTTCTAAGTTTTCACCTTTTGAAATTGTTTATGGGTTCAATCCCATCTCACCTTTGGATCTAATGCCTTTACCTGAGTATCAGTTTGAATGGCAAAAGGAAGGCAGAGATGGTGAAACAACTCCACGAGCAAGCTAGGTTCAACATTGAAGAGAAAACTGTTGAGATGAGGAGTTGATATGAAGGCTTAGAGAGGCTTGGG
>NW_013634198.1:0-194 GCF_000695525.1 Brassica oleracea var. oleracea
ACAGAGTATTGCTTGAGAAATTCTGATGCGAGCTGTCGGAAACTCCCAATGGAGTTACGACGAAGGCGTGCGAACCATTCAAGTGCTGCTCCTTCCAGGGTTTCAACGAACAGGCGGCAGTAGCCGGCATCCTTTTCGCCGTCCTTCAGTCTAGCTCTTCCCATCGCGATGTGGAAAGCCTGAAGGTGCGCTTT
>NW_013634199.1:0-183 GCF_000695525.1 Brassica oleracea var. oleracea
CAAAACAAAATATCTTCAATGTCGTATCTTTAATGTAACTATTAAATGTAGAAGCTGTAACCATAATTACACTAATTATAAGAATAGATTTGATTCCAATCAATTGATCTATTACTTCGGTAATTGATTTGCTTGCAGAAGAGGAAACAATAAATTTAAAATTTATAAGAATATAAAGATATA
>NW_013634199.1:264-386 GCF_000695525.1 Brassica oleracea var. oleracea
TTTTAATCTTTTACCGACACAAACTTAAACAAAACGACGAGTTAAATGTAATTTTTTTTGTTACACTTCTCGGAGAAAACGGTTACAACATGGGCTTTCATAATATGGTCTTTTAACATATT
>NW_013634200.1:0-147 GCF_000695525.1 Brassica oleracea var. oleracea
GATTGAGATGCTTCTCAAGAGAGATCAGAAATCTGTGAAATTTGTGGCGGAGCAAGGCTATCGTTCTTCACAAGAAACTGTTGGTGATGATTCAGATGATATGCAAGCTGATGTGAACTACATTGGTGGTCAAGGAAACTACAACAG
>NW_013634201.1:0-386 GCF_000695525.1 Brassica oleracea var. oleracea
CTTATACTTTATATTTAGTTAATATATATATTTTATATTTTAAGATAAATGTTTAAGTCTTAATGTTTTTTTCCATTTTTAATGTAAAACGGCAATGTTTAATAGAAGAACTTGAAAAAATAGTCAAATAGTTATATATTTTTTTTCTCTTTTATAAAATGGTAGTGTTACATTATGGAGATAATCAATTTGTTTTAGTGAAAAATGGTAATCTTACATATGTTTAATGTAATTTTTCTATTTTTTTTATGTTGTATGTTTACATATATTTATTATTTTCGAAATTATATATAATGTTTTTTTAACAAAATAATAATGTTACATTATGGAGATAAGTCGTATTTTTTTTAGTGAAAAATGGTAATCTTACATATGTTTAATGTAGT
>NW_013634202.1:0-386 GCF_000695525.1 Brassica oleracea var. oleracea
GTCGTTGATTCAAATTCTACCTATATTGCATTCACTTAATGGTCAAAACTACAATGGAATTGACTCTAACATCCGATCCGGCTGGAGGAAAGACTTACTACTACAAGGGCTTGTGCCAACCAACAAGAAGGGGGACGGAGCAAAGAAATCTCTTGGCCAGAACCGGACATTGCCTTTTACCATCACACCACTAGGAGACTGGGACTCGAGGCGTGGTTAAGTATTCCCTTCCGCTCTGGAAGTCAATTTATTTCCTATCTTTCGGTTCCAAATCTTTTTTTTCTTATAAAGAGTGTATTGTATGGTCCAGTTGGTGTGGAGAGACGGGTCACTCTTGCACATCTCGCGCTGTGGTGATTGGTAGAGGAGCCGAGCGTACGCAAGAA
>NW_013634203.1:0-386 GCF_000695525.1 Brassica oleracea var. oleracea
ATGTAAGATTACCATTTTACATTTAAAAATAACAATAATATGTAAACTTACAACATAAAAAAAAATCTATACTAATAAAAGGAACCTTTTGAGGCTCCATAGAACGTCCACATCAGCGAAAAAACTTCTCCCGAAAGATGACACGTGGCATAAAATATAGTTTTACATTTTAATATTACTAATTTTAAAATATAAAATATAGATATTAACTAAACATCTATCTTAAAATATAAAATATAGATATTAACCATTTTTCACTTTAAAAAAAAGATGGCTTATCTCCATAATGTAACATTACCGTTTTATAAAAAAAAACAAAACACATTATATATAATTTTTAAAATAATAAATATATGTAAACATACAACATAAAAAATGGAAATATT
>NW_013634204.1:0-386 GCF_000695525.1 Brassica oleracea var. oleracea
ACAAGGGTTTTCGAAATCAAGAGAAGACTAAAGCATGTGAGGTCAATCAGGAGAGGATAAGCTCATTTGGACTAGCCAATTAGCTTCTCCACATGCGCGGAGTATCTGGCATCTTGGACCGAGATGCTCTTGCCTTTCCAGCTGTTCCAGCCTGTCAAGGCGCGCTCTACCTTATCCCTAAACGGTCTGATGCCTCAAGGTAAGTTCCTTCCCTTTACCTTAGTTACCGTGTTACTTGGCTGATGCAAGGTAAGTCTTGGTCGATGCTGGATGGTACGGACTGTACGGCTTGTACGGCCTTGTACGGACGTCCGTACCATGCTCTCCCTAAACTCTCTCAAGCTTCCTCATCTCCTTTCCTCTTCAACTCCTTAGCTCTTCATACA
>NW_013634205.1:0-386 GCF_000695525.1 Brassica oleracea var. oleracea
ATGCTGTCTTTGGATACATAATGCAGTGGAGAATCACCAGGAAGTTGGATAAATCTCGTAGAAGTTAGGATGAAGACGTTATCCCACTTTCAAATCAGGTGATCCCAGTTTTCCTGTTTGGGAATATGACAACTTCTTTGCCATTCTAATCAAACCAGGATGAATCACGATTTGAGAAGCTGTATTAGGATACATTTATGCAGTGGAGAATCACCAGGAAGTTGAATAAATCTCATAGGAGTTAAGATGAAGAAGTTATCCCACTTTCAAATCAGGTGATCCCATTTTTTCTAATTGGAAATATGACAACTTCTTAGTCATTCTAATCAAATCAGGATTAATCACGATGTGAGAAGCAGTATTTGGATACATAAAGTAGTGTAGAA
>NW_013634206.1:0-386 GCF_000695525.1 Brassica oleracea var. oleracea
TCCATCAAACCTAGTTCCAATAGTAGCAGACATCAGAGCTTTCGAGAAGGAGTGTGCTAGCGCTAGAAGAGAAGAAGAACAACAAGCCCACTTGCAGAGATTGGATATTGATATGGCAGATCCACCGCAAGGGGCAGAACACCAACCGCAGGCAGCTCGACCCACTGGTACTTATGACCGGCCCAACATTCTTGGTCATAGACTAGGAATCCGAGCACCGGCTATGGCAGCAAACAACTTTGAAGTCAAGTCAGGACTCCTCAACGTGATCGAGAACAACAAGTATCATGGCTTGGCTCTACTGGCTTGGCTTTAGAGGACCCATTCGATCACTTGGAAAGGTTCGACAGCTACTGTGAGTTGTCAAAAACCAATGGTGTGTCAGA
>NW_013634207.1:0-386 GCF_000695525.1 Brassica oleracea var. oleracea
TATTTTACTATCCGTCGGAATGTCCTCGGAATATTTTCATTTTACCGAAAAAATATTTTGCGAAAATTGAAATTATAATTCCAACGAAATTCCGACGGATAATATCCGTCAGACCCTAGATTTTATAACCACGAGCCCCTTCTTCTTCCCCATTTCTTTCTTCTTCATCTGCGCGACTCCTCTCTTTTTTCTCCGGCGATTTCCCCTTGAAATCCGACGATATCTCCGGTGATCTCCCCCTTTTCTTACACAAATCATGTAAGGACCCTATCCCACTCTCTTAGGTTCTACTTGTTAGGTTTTTGTGTAGTTTTGATAGATTTTCGTTAGGGTGATTGATTAGGACTGTGATTTTTGGTTGTATAATAGGTTTAGAATTGTGATTT
>NW_013634208.1:0-385 GCF_000695525.1 Brassica oleracea var. oleracea
TGCAGGAACTCAACATTTGGGTCTGGTGTCCATTGTTCCATGGCCACCATCCATCCATTCACAAACCATGGACCTTTGGTGAGGACAAACTGCAGGTCTGTTTCGGAGTTGAAGATAAACTGGACCCTGTCTTCTCCGACAACCCGTCCTTGAACTCTGTCTTCTAGACCCCAAATGGGTGGAAGCGCTTTGACGAGACCTCCCACCTTATGGACATATGGGTTTAGACATCTGACTATCACACTCATAGAGTTTTCCTCTATCAGATATTCTACCTCCAGATCTGGAATGTCTACCATCTCCCCTTCCTCGAGGAGTTCAAGTTCTTTTAATTCCTCCATTAGCGAAGGCTCCTTCTTCTTTCTGAACCGATTCATTCTTCTTC
>NW_013634209.1:0-385 GCF_000695525.1 Brassica oleracea var. oleracea
CTAATGGTTGTGGGAGCGAGACGTTGAATGGAAGAATCTGAAGAGATGGTAACAGTAGCTTAGCTCCGATTAGAAGGAAGAGAATGAAGATGATGCGGCGTTAGAAATAAATTAAATAAGAAAAGGCCAAGTAAATTAGGTTTGATATATGGTAACGGCGGTGAAACATGAAGCAAATACGTCGTTTAGGCTGATTTGGGTGACGTGGCCTAATTCAATACTGTGATAGGTCGATTTAATTTGCATACGTGGATAGTCTAGATGTTGATCTTATTCAACTTTTAGTATTGTTAGATTGTAAAGTTTATTAGATATAAAGTCTCCAATAAATTCACCACTGTTATAAGATAAGCATTGAAATGATCATTCACTTCTTTACCAAACT
>NW_013634210.1:0-385 GCF_000695525.1 Brassica oleracea var. oleracea
TTCTTCCATATCCAAGACCCCAAATAGCTTCCTTCATTAACACTCCACAGTGAGCCCTTCCTTATTAGATACCGATGAATCCAGCAAACCCAAAGCGACTCCTTAGCTGACAAAACTCTCCATATCAATTTGAGACAGCAAACCGAATTCACTTCATTGAGTGACCTCAGACCCAAACCTCCTTCTTCCCGAGGTTTACACACATCCTTCCATGCGATCTTAGCTTTATGCGATGAGAGATCAGGTCCTGACCAGAGGAAGGCGCAGCATAACTGATCAATCTCCTTGATGCATTGTTTCGGAAGTCGAAATGCGGACATCCAAAAATTTGTCAAACTGTGAATCACCGAACTAATGAGCTGCAGACGACCTGCAAACGAGAGTT
>NW_013634211.1:0-385 GCF_000695525.1 Brassica oleracea var. oleracea
TTTTTATTATTGCTCCGGCTTTCTCCAATAGCTCTGCTTCACCCAACATATGTTGTATTGGTTCTGTCATTATTTAAATTTTGTGACTTGCTATGAAGGTGATTAGATATTTGATAACTGTAAATTTGAATTTGTCCTGAATTAGAGAAGACAACTGTTTTTTTTATCAGTTTAGTGATGAGTTAAAAGCATGTTATCTAATATGTGTGTATTGGTAGATGCAATATTTTTTCCAACATGAGACTTGTCAGTCTCCACAAACTGTTATTTTAATTATAAAAACCAACGAATAAGTTCTTCCTGCAACTCATTTACAAATTACAATATCTTCATTTACCAATACTTTCTTCCTTTTTCAGTTTAGCGCTTCCCGTAACCATATGTT
>NW_013634212.1:0-385 GCF_000695525.1 Brassica oleracea var. oleracea
ATTTTGAAGGAGCTTCTGTTGAAACTCTGAGAGATTTATTGGATTTTAATTGCAGTGAGGCTGACTGTCTGAAGCTTGAGAGAGAGGTTACTAAAGAAGAGATAAAGGAGGTGTTATTTCATATGCCGGGGAATAAATCTCCAGGACCAGACGGGTTTACAACAGAATTCTTCAAAGGAGCTTGGGATGTGATAGGGGAGGATGTCACTGCGGCGATTCAATCCTTCTTCACGAAGGGGTTTCTTCCAAAAGGATTAAACTCTACCATCTTAACTCTGGTTCCGAAGAAAGATGAAGTCAAGATGATGAGGGATTATCGCCCTATCTCCTGTTGTAATGTGTTATACAAGATAATCTCGAAGATAATTGCTAGGAGATTAAAGAG
>NW_013634213.1:0-385 GCF_000695525.1 Brassica oleracea var. oleracea
TCATTTTACATTTCAAATATGGATTTACATATTTTTGTCCTTTTAAATAACCAACAAAATTCTACTTTACATCATTTTTATTTTATTAATTATACATTAAATATGGAGATTAGTGTTTTTTGCAATTTTTTAATAGTGTGAAATGTGATAAAATAACACTCTTTGTAAATAGAGGAACTGTATATCATCATGATTTCATTCTTAATATAAATAGATAAAAAAATAACAATATATAGAAGGATTTTTTTTGACCCCATATATAGAAGGATAAGAAATCACAATATATAGAAAGATAAAAAATAAAAATAAATAGAAAGATGTGTAACAATAAATCCCTTAATATATTAGTATCTATCCTACTAAAAATATTACTTAAATTATTTTT
>NW_013634214.1:0-385 GCF_000695525.1 Brassica oleracea var. oleracea
TTTCTGACGACGTTTTTTCACCGGAGACCGCCGCTATGAAGATCTACGCAGGTCTAGTGAAGACCCGCTAGGAAGCAGATCGATTTGAAACAGGGAATCCTGTCCTGCAACCGCTGTTTTCAGCTGAGATTCAGCTCTTCGAAAACCTTACTACAGTTGCTCCTCCTAGATCCTTTAAGCCTTCAAGCACCAGCTGCTGCAATTTCCATCAAACTCCTCCTCGTCAAGAACTACAACACTCTCCAATGGCGAGAAGACTTTCCAAAGAAGACAAAGGAAAAAGCATTGCTACAAACGGTTACAAAGCACCACGGAAGCCTAGTATCAGAGCTCAAGTACCAGATAACTCAGCACTGCTAAACAAGTACTCACTCACTCTCATTGG
>NW_013634215.1:0-385 GCF_000695525.1 Brassica oleracea var. oleracea
CTTGAGTAAGCCGACTCATGCAAGTGGGTAGAAAGCAAGTCTGGCCAAACCACACATTCCTTCTGGTGCATCAACGTCTCTCTTGATTCTCATGTAACCATTCTCTCCCCAAGATTCTCCCCATGAGTTCTTCACCAACCAGTATTTAGTCCCTTCTTCATTTATCCCGTAACCAACAATCGCAACCGCATGACTCATCTCCGTCCCGCATTCACCATCAAACACCCCACCTGAGTAGTACTTAAACACATACCCTGACCCATCTATCACCGTGGAAACAGGCTGTTGCGACACAGCTTTTAGCAATGCTTCCTCGTCATTACTTGGAATGGTTTCGTATCCGCTGATTGTAGCAGCAAGGTAATCAGATGATTGGGTGTTTGAA
>NW_013634216.1:0-385 GCF_000695525.1 Brassica oleracea var. oleracea
TATATATATATATATATATATATACTATTTTCATATATACATATAAATCTTGAGAAAATCTTAAAGGAGAAGAGAGATAGTACAATGAGTTCAAGTATCAAACTCAGGCTAGCTATCCTGCAGCTACAGTGTTGGTCAACAAGTCTTTTTTTTTTTCTTTGATTTGTCAAAGTTTTTTCTTGGAACTTAAAAAAAATTGTGTAGCGAGGAGATGTGTTGTAGTTCGTACTCTTCTTTCCTCTTTCATCTTAAGCAAATCGGATCATGCCTTTTCCTTCCTTTTTTGGCTTTCTCATCTTATATCGTCCATTTCCTTTTTAAAAATCTACAAGTCACTTCACCTATTATATATCCAAAACATTTTTTAATATATATGACAATCTCA
>NW_013634217.1:0-385 GCF_000695525.1 Brassica oleracea var. oleracea
TGATCGGAGTTATGTAGATGATAGGGCGAATGGATGTTATCGGGAGAGTTTGATACCTCAAAACGATCTGAGGATGAAGAAGGGGAAGATCGCATAGGACTGACACGAGGAGGAGCTCCTTGACTATCGCGCGGCGCATGTGAACCAGAGAGAGCACCGGGAGTTAATGGAGATCCGGATCTAGATCCAGGAGGATCTGGAGAAGAACGACGATAGCGTGACTTGCAGTTCCGCTTTCCCATTGATATCAATCGCAGCTGATTTTGAAGATCGAGAGCTGAAATTGCACGGGAGAATGGTGAGTGTTGCAAGAAACGGAAAGATCAAAGTACGGTGGCGAAGAAGAACGCCGATGAAGCGCCGATGAGACGCCGGAGAAACGCCG
>NW_013634218.1:0-385 GCF_000695525.1 Brassica oleracea var. oleracea
CGATGCTGGCTTCAGATCGTTCGCATGCGTTCGAGTGGGTAAAGCTCGCCCAATCCTTCCCTTCCACAATCGCCCAAAGATCTCCATGATATCCGTCGGAGACGACAAACAAACGGGTTGAACATCATCAAGGAGAGTTCGACAGAGAGAGGAGGAAGATATGTCGTCGATGACATCGAAGAAGAAAAAAAAATGAAACCAACCGGCCACGAGACCTTTCGTCTCAAAGGAGCCATCCAATCCACTGCTGCCACGTCAGGGTCCTTTATCACTCCTTAAATCACCAATTCAAGGAGCGCTCCTGCCTAATAAAACTATTTTTGTTTTAATTTTTGGCTTTAATTACTTTAGTACCTCCTCTAAGATCTACTGATGGAGGTGCTCT
>NW_013634219.1:0-385 GCF_000695525.1 Brassica oleracea var. oleracea
AGGCTGTTTGATCAGAGCGATGCGTATAGGGTACATGTGTGTGAAACCTGTGGGCTCATCGCCATTGCAAATCTGAAGAATAATACTTTTGAATGCAGAGGTTGCAAGAACACAACAGATATTGTTCAGGTAAGGTTTCAAAATTGTGTGTGTTTTTAATCTCGTTAATGCTCATTTGTGTGATGGCATGTTATCTACTTATCTTTGACAGGTTCACATACCATATGCTTGCAAATTACTGTTTCAAGAGCTTATGTCAATGGCGATTGCGCCACGGATGCTTACTAAAGACGTGAAGTCAGCTAAAGGCAGGAAGTGAGGAGCTTCCTTTTTCTCTTTGGCTCTCGTATCTCTGTGACAAAACTACAACTCAAACTTGTGTATC
>NW_013634220.1:0-385 GCF_000695525.1 Brassica oleracea var. oleracea
TTCTAGTACTGCCGCAGCATGGAGTGGCATATGTTGTGTTCACGGACACATCAAAGATGGGGCTCGGTTGCGTCTTGATGCAAGAGGAACGGGTGATCTCTTATGCATCTCAACAGCTGAGGAAACACGAGGAGAATTATCCTACCCACGATTTGGAGATGGCAGCTGTTGTGTTTGCACTTAAGGTTTGGCGGTCATACCTTTATGGGAAGAAGGTTCAAGTGTTTACAGATCATAAGAGCCTTACGTACATCTTCACCCAGACGGAGTTGAATCTAAGGGAAAGAAGATGGATGGAGCTTGTGGCAGACTTTGATTTGGAGATAGCTTATCACCCAGACAAGGCTAATGTAGTGGCTGATGCACTGAGTCGTCGGAAGGCGAG
>NW_013634221.1:0-385 GCF_000695525.1 Brassica oleracea var. oleracea
TTCCCAACGGCTTCTTCTTTATAGGCTTTCCCTTTCCTCTTCTTTTTTATTTCTCGCTCTTTCGTCGTCGATTTTCCGAACTCAGGTAACGTTTTCCTACGCCCTTCTTCTAGTTCTTCAGATTCCTATTAGGTAGGTGGAGCCTCCTAGCTGGTTAGGTTTTCTCGTGTTAATTTCCTTATTGTCGCGATCTATTGGATATGAACTGTCAGAATCATGTCTAAGCATTACGCCTCTTCCGTTCCTAGGGCGGCTGATAGGGCCATGTTGAAGAGAAGGATGGACTCTACGGTTTCCCGATCGGACAGCTCTTCGGAGCCGGGCGACGGATCTGACTGCGATCTGATGGCTCCCCTATCCCTATCTTGTGTTTATGCGGCTCCTC
>NW_013634222.1:0-385 GCF_000695525.1 Brassica oleracea var. oleracea
ACTGTGTGTGCTTGTGTAATGGGTCTGGTTTGTTCTTCGTTGGTCACTAAAGAGACTGTGTGTGCTTGTGGGATTAGTATTCTCTGTTGTTTAGTAGAAGATTCAAGAGAACTTAATATCTTGTTATTGTGCAGCGGCTATACAATGTTTGAAAAGGAAGAGATTATATGAGCAACAAGTTGAACAGCTTGGCAACTTCCAGCTCCGTATCCATGATCAAGTAACCTTTTTCTCTTTTTAACTTTTGATGAAAGTTTGCTTACTACTTTAAGCGATGACTTTATATCTCTTCTTGTAAACTACAGATGATTATGTTGGAAGGTGCCAAAGCAACAACAGAGACTGTAGATGCTTTGAGGACTGGTGCTGCTACTATGAAAGCTAT
>NW_013634223.1:0-385 GCF_000695525.1 Brassica oleracea var. oleracea
AGATTAGGTTTATTATAATGGCATAGAAACACAAGGATAAAATAGTAAAATGCTTAGTCTCGGACCACGGCCGCAACCATCTCTAGCCCCCGACATGAGCCTGCGATTGTTGATCTTCCACCGCGACCAACTCTTCACGCGGCCTGCACCCCCGAAATGCACTGGTCGGATTCAACGTTACACGGCCGCGGCCTGCCTTCACCCGCGAAATACACCCGCGGTTTAACGTTTCACTTCGCAGCCTCCATATGCTGCGGCCGTTGCTTGCGAAATCCCCTTGGATAGTTTCGTCGACACACGGCCGCGACCAGCTTCTTCCCGCGACATCGAACCGCTCTGAACCTGCACAAAATCCAAGCTTGACTTCTCCACATCGAGATTCCAG
>NW_013634224.1:0-385 GCF_000695525.1 Brassica oleracea var. oleracea
CACACAGGTTCAAAGAGAAGAAAAAAAAAGGATTCAAAAGAAAAAAGCAATGCATGAGTCATATACATATTTAAAATATTAATTATGTAAGTTATAATTCATGCTTATTATATGATATTGACATTAAAAAATATTTGGATTCACTTTAAGTTCTATTTTAAGGCAATACTCTACGCGGTAGTTATTAACTAATAAAATCATGGTAACGTACCACAGTGCGGATAGGTAGCAAAAGTTATAAAGCTTATCCACTGTGGAAAATTCTGAGTTTCTTCTGTTTCTTTGATTAAGGAGATCTCTATGCAACTTTTCCTCAAATTATTAATTTATACATTTTGTTTTTTGAAAAAATGTTAAATTAATTCAAACAAAAAATACTGTTTAC
>NW_013634225.1:0-385 GCF_000695525.1 Brassica oleracea var. oleracea
TAAAGGTAGACAACAACATATCTCAAACATCTCTGGTGGTGATTGCACTGTAGAAAACAATGTGATTTGTGAGCTTAGTAACACTTGACATGGTGATACATAGGAGAGTGCTTTGAGGATCTTGTGTGTTAAAAACAGATGTTCTCTCTGCTGTTGAGTCCGACGTAATGAAGATTAAGAATCAGAGAAAAAAAAGAGTTGTAGAGAAACAGAGTATGGAGTTGCAGGGTAATAGCAAAGAAGAAGAGAGAAACAAGACTGCTGAGAAAAAAATTGGGATATACCCTGGCATGCTCATATACCATATTACAACATGGAATTGTTTTATTCATATGTGTATATCACGTTTAAATACAGAGGAAGAAGAAAACTAAATGAGAAAGTA
>NW_013634226.1:0-385 GCF_000695525.1 Brassica oleracea var. oleracea
CCCGGACCACAAGGAACTCATTTGTGCTCAGTTGCCACGACACCCACTGTGATTGGCGCATATATGCCAAAGAACTCTCTACATGTGGTTATTACACTATAAAGAAGGCTCAGCTGAATCATACCTGCCCTTTGGACCTGCGCGATCAATACAAGACGAAGGCCACCTCTAAAGTCATTGCTCATGTCTACCGTTCCCGTTACGGGGAACCAAATGACGGCCCAAAAGCAGCTCAGCTACAACAACTTGTGCTGGAGGACTTGCGTGTCTCTGCCTCGTACATGAAATGTCACCGTGCCAAAGAAAAAGCTGTCGACATCACTGTTGGTAATGCAGAGGACTCCTATCTTAACCTTGCTGCATACTTTGAAAGGTTGAAACAGAC
>NW_013634227.1:0-385 GCF_000695525.1 Brassica oleracea var. oleracea
GGTCTCCGTCAGGCTCCACGAGCATGGTATATGGAACTCCGAAACCATCTTCTTAAACTCGGATTCACCAACAGCATCGCAGACACCTCCCTCTTCACGCGACATGTAGGGAAAGACCATGTCTACATACTTGTCTATGTTGATGACATGTTGATCACAGGAAGCTCCTCCTCTCTCATCACTGCCTGCATCAACGATCTCTCTGCACGCTTCTCCATCAAGGACCTTGGCGAACTCCACTACTTCCTCGGCATTGAGGTCTCTCGAACTCGCTCTGGACTTCATCTTATGCAAAAGCGGTACATAACAGAGCTCCTCTCAAAGACCAACATGCTCAGTGCCAAACCTGCTCCCACTCCTATGGCAACGACGCCAAAGCTATCAG
>NW_013634228.1:0-385 GCF_000695525.1 Brassica oleracea var. oleracea
AATTCTATTTGGTCAGGATTTAAAAGGAAAAAAAATCTTATTTGGTTTTAAGATTAAAAGAGAAAAAAGTTATTTTTCAAATTTGTTTTATATAGGATTTTAGGGAAAAAAGTTATTTTCACATAATGATAGAATTTTATTAATACATACACAATTTTTTTTTGTACAAATATCACAATCATATCGGGTAAAATATTTGAAGTTATTTTTGGTTTATAAATTTTAACACAAAATTATCTATTAAAAAGAAAAGTTAGTTATTTATAAGAAATGAGTTACTTTAAATTTTTTTTAAAAGGAAAATTCCAACTATAATTTGTTCTTGTTTTTTAAGAATATTATACAACTAATATATTTTCAATAAAAAAAATTATTTTTAGTTAAT
>NW_013634229.1:0-385 GCF_000695525.1 Brassica oleracea var. oleracea
AAAAATCTCCGAAGTTGAGAGCTGCAACCTGTCAGAAAAAGTTCAAGACAACAGAAAATTAAATAATGCATTCAATTAGCAATAAGAAAGCTGAACAGAAATTATGAAGTACCTCGGTTAGGCATTGAAGCGTGAGATTCCTATATGCTGGCACAGGAAAGAATTTAAGGAGGGTCTCAAGCTGTAAGCAGCAAGCGGACAGATATCAGAACAACATAATTGTGGTACCAATCAGCATCAATATCTATCTTATTTTAAGTGTATTAACATCAATCTCTCTCTGGTTTAAGTATATTACCAAAGGAGACTCAAAAATATAGCCTAACGGAATCCATGAAAGATAGGCATGCAACGCAGAGAGTGTTGAACGTATAAGATCCTGTCT
>NW_013634230.1:0-385 GCF_000695525.1 Brassica oleracea var. oleracea
CTATAAAAGAATATTCATCTATCAAAAAATATTCTTGTTATCCTAATTTCTAAATCATAAACTCAAATCTCGAAATTTCTCTAAAAAAATGAACGCTTTCTATAAGCAGCAGCTTTTAAGAAGATTATTTAAAAATATAACATATTGATGAAAAAATCAGAAAGAATACTCATCTATCCAAAAATATTCTTGTTATCCTAATTTATAAATCACAAACTCAACTCTCCAGTATTTGTTTAAAAATGAAAACTTTCCAAAATATCAGTTAAAATTATTTCAAAATATAACATATTGATGAAAAATTCTGAAAAAATTATTCAACTATCCACAAATATTCTGGTTATCCTAATTTCTAAATCAAAAACCCAAATCAACAATATTTCTC
>NW_013634231.1:0-385 GCF_000695525.1 Brassica oleracea var. oleracea
ATAAGGATTGATAGAGGCGTGCACTGGAGGAGCATGGCCGAACATAACAAGGAATGGCACATGATCTAATCAGATCATGTATAAGGTAACCAGTTTTATGATTACCTTTTGAATTACAATTCTGTTGACTGTGGAATTGATCATGGCCAAGTATGGCACATCCTTGAGGAATATATATATATTATGAATGATTATGGTGTAGTCTTTTGGATCAGACTTGATGACACTGAACCATGGCTTGGCCGGTTCAGAAGAACCCTCCATGGCCTTGGTTTGGCAGCTAAGTCCGGATCTCTTACTTCCTGATGGATTTAGGGAGATCTGACTTTGGAATCCTATTAGTGGTGAATTATCATGAATTATCATGGTATTTGGGGATTTTTAT
>NW_013634232.1:0-385 GCF_000695525.1 Brassica oleracea var. oleracea
TGGTTTGGGATCGGTAAGTGGAACCGAGGTTCCTTCCTTCTCAGGTGCGGCCGCCATGTACAACTTGACTCTTTGCCCATTCACTGTAAAGTCCCCACCGGTCTTGTTCCAAAGCACAATTGCTCCATATGGCCTCACTTCTTTGATCTTGAAAGGGCCGGACCATCTTGACTTAAGTTTTCCAGGGAACAACTTCAATCGAGAGTTGAAGAGCAACACTTGATCTCCAATGTTGAACTCCCTCTTCAGGATCTTCTTGTCATGGAATGCCTTGGTCTTTTCTTTGTAAATCCTTGAGTTCTCAAAAGCATCAAGTCGAATCTCATCAAGCTCATGGAGTTGGAAAAGTCTTTTCTCTTTGGCACTCTTGATGTCAAAGTTCAGC
>NW_013634233.1:0-385 GCF_000695525.1 Brassica oleracea var. oleracea
ACTAACAAATGATGATGTTCAAAGAGGTTTGTAGCCATTGTTGTCTCTGTTTCTAAAGAAAATAGTTATTTTATAGTATTTATTTCATCGATTTTGCGAGTATTATGAAGTTTTACTAGATTAATTGATAAACAAATTATAACGATTCCCATATACCATGAAAAAGGGCTCAAAATACATAAATACAAATGTAGAATGTGGTTAGAAATTTTAAAACAACACTAAAGATTATAGGCTTCAGTGTATAAAGTATTTACCAAAAACTCAATATTTTCGAAGGGGTTAACACATGGATTTTGAGAAAATTTCAAAAAATATGACAATACTGTTTTAATGCGTAGTTGCATCCTGGACTAACAAATGATGATGTTCAAAGAGGTTTGAA
>NW_013634234.1:0-385 GCF_000695525.1 Brassica oleracea var. oleracea
TGAAGAAGCTATCCCAGTTTCAAATCAGGTGATTCCAGTTTTCAAGTGTGGGAATATGACAATTTCTTCGTCATTCAAATAAAACCAGGATGAACCGCGATGTAAGAAGCTGCATTTGGACACATAAAGTAGTGGAGAATCACTAAGAAGTTGAATAAATCTCATAGGTGTTAGGATGAAGAAGCTATCCCAGTTTCAAATCAGGTGATTCCAGTTTTCAAGTGTGGGAATATGACAACTTCTTCGTCATTCTAATCAAAGCAGAGTGAACCGCGATGTAAGAAGCTGTAAACACAAAAATTAATGGAGAATCACTACGAACTTGAATAAATCGAATTGGAGTTACGATGAAGAAGCTATCCCACTTTCAAATCTTGTGATTCCA
>NW_013634235.1:0-385 GCF_000695525.1 Brassica oleracea var. oleracea
AGTGTAATAAACTTGCCTTTAGATTGCAAGTTTTCAGGTTGATTGGACTCATGGTTCAGATTGATCTCGTCGATCAACAGCCGGTTCTGATCCAAAATGTCTTGAACATTCACAAAGCTCTTCTGGAAACTCTGCAGCTCTTGAACATTCACAAAGCTCCATTTTTTTCCCACGAAGATCAAAATTATATTCCTGTAAAATGCAATAACATGAGTAGAAACCAGGTCAAAGGCATACAAACAAACAAAGCCAAGAAAGGGACTCCCACCAGTAATTAGACATCGAATTTTGGAGACGCATCAAACATGAGACACATCAGATTCGGTTCAAATTTAGATATCGGATTTCTGGATGGGGAGGATTCCATCGAACTTCTCGCTCGCAC
>NW_013634236.1:0-385 GCF_000695525.1 Brassica oleracea var. oleracea
AAATTGCCCATATTTTGAGTAAACGTTTTGAGGAATGTCAATAGAATAATCTTGGAATCTGTAAGGTTATATTATTAGTTCAATGTAGTTTCTTACATTATTTTAACAACATCCACTCACCTTACATTATTTTTAACATCATCCACTCAATCTTAGTCTATCACATAAGATGCCATTATTCAACAACAAACCTCACCACTCATCTTTGGTCTTGATTCTGAGCAAGTTTTGCTTTAGCCTGAGCAAGTTCTTCATGTAATTTACGTAAACTGTCGCGTAGGCCTCGCAATTCATTTTTAGAGAGGTTGTCCAAATCGATCGTATCCAACAATTGGTTTAGAGAAGCAAGGTTATCACCAAGGTCATCAGACAGGTATTTCTCCAC
>NW_013634237.1:0-164 GCF_000695525.1 Brassica oleracea var. oleracea
ATCTCGGCTAACACTTCCTTTCCCAAAAGCCCATACGCAGCTACAATTCACGTTTTTAACTCCGTAGCACCTCTAATTCTGGACGAATCGACGGCTCTACCCATTCTATCATTGTCTATCTTGAAATCCCAAGCTCCATTGTCAAACATTATCCACCTCCCAGC
>NW_013634237.1:169-385 GCF_000695525.1 Brassica oleracea var. oleracea
CCCAGCCATAACCACAATGCAAGAATTACACAGACCTACGGTCCAAGCATGAGCACCCGTTAGTGTCATTTGCCAAATAGAGGAAGCACACAATTGTAAAAACAAATACAGAAACTTAGAGCTCAAACTCTGTACCTTCGCCGGTGTTGGTCCTGATTTCCTTACTAAGTGTGCCACCACTACTTGACCCGACGTTCCGACCACCGCTAATTGTTT
>NW_013634238.1:0-385 GCF_000695525.1 Brassica oleracea var. oleracea
GAAGCTCTAAAAGTTCGATACCCCAAACCCTAAATCATGTTCCTACAAGATTAAAACCCCAAATCGATTTTTACAAGTTAAAATCTGATAAACCCTAACCCTATATCTATAAACCCTAAATAATATAAGAATCAGAATTAATTATACTATAATTATCAAATCACATATTAAAACCCTAATCGAATATTTTTAAATCAAAACTGTTTTCGGTTTTGATCATTGAGGTTTTAAATCTGATTGAATCTGATGCTATGTTGCTAGAATTGTTTTTTGACCGTTAAATTGATCGATTTATTTTCTCATCATGTTTGGTTAATTGTTAATCTGATTTAAAATTATTTAAACCGACTAGCCTGTTAAAACATTGATTGAATCCGATAGGTTG
>NW_013634239.1:0-166 GCF_000695525.1 Brassica oleracea var. oleracea
GTCCTTGTTTTCGAACTCATGCGCGTCATGAAGCTCTTGAAATATATTCACCGCCATCTTATCCCCCATACTCTTCCCGTTGGCCTTAGCAAAGTCTTTTTTACTAAACTCTATCCCAAGAGCATGACATTCAATGTACTTTAGAGTGTACACGCCACAATCACCA
>NW_013634239.1:213-385 GCF_000695525.1 Brassica oleracea var. oleracea
AGGCTGTATTGGGCACGTAGTTCGTCTGAGGAAGCGCACTCAACAAGCAGATAAGGGACCATGTAGAGAAAAGGCTCCATTACCACATCGAGTTCTTCTTGGGAGATACTGGAACAAATGCTGTGAAAGACGACTATGTGCCTCTTAGGGATCGATATCCAAATAGCAATCC
>NW_013634240.1:0-385 GCF_000695525.1 Brassica oleracea var. oleracea
ATATATTGTCCCATAACTGTTCGTCCAGATATTGCAAACCGATCTAAACTCTCCAAAAATCGAGAAACGGTCGCCACGCATATCAAGCTTGCTTCCTAAGGAGAGAAAAAACTAGAGACATGAACGTCGTCTTAAAACCGATTCGTTTCTGCCAATTCTCTCGAAACCGACATATTCCAAGTCTTCAACCTGGAAACAACCAAATCACAGTCCAAGCGTCGTCTTCAAACCGACTCGGACTGTCGATCATTCTATTCCTCGAGAAAAAAGGGACGGAGTAGGTGCGTATACTATACTCAGTATACTCCCATACTTCAAAAACATATTCAAACAATGCAATGTCTCATCAAGATCAAGAAAACGCTTTCGACAAGAAAACGCTTTC
>NW_013634241.1:0-385 GCF_000695525.1 Brassica oleracea var. oleracea
CGCTCGAGAGATGAAGACTCGAGAAATGGAGAGAAGTATGGGAGCGGTCTAACGCAGCGGTGAACCGAAGCCGCTTGAAAAATAGCTCATCCCCTGCCGCATTTGTACTTGTCGCAGCGGTGTGATGCAAGGAAGTGAAGAAGCCGCTGCGAGTGCCCCAGCGGCTAGGTGGAGCGGTTTCATGTGGCCGCTGCGAGTCAAGAAAGTCAACATATTTCGTGTTTGACCAGATAATTACCAATTTGTGTTTTGGTTAACCCAGGTTTGTTGGGTTAAACCAGGTTCGACTTTAAGCTACTATAAAGGTCCTTCAGACCTAATTGTAGGATCTTATATTTTTTTCTATCTAATCACAAAAGAACTTTTAGGTGAAAGATCATATCTT
>NW_013634242.1:0-385 GCF_000695525.1 Brassica oleracea var. oleracea
ATCTATCTATAATAACCCATGACGAACCCATGCGGACACCATTGTAGGATTTTATGGAAAATTTTCCTTCCTTCCTTTCTTGATTATATTTTTCCCACCATTTTACCCTATATTCTCGGACAAGAGAATAGGGCATATCTTGAAGATGTAGGGCTAGTTGGAAGTGCCATGAGCAGATCTAAGAAAATCTATTCAACCTTTATTCCAAAGACTTCAAAAAAATCCAAAACCTTGGACTAATCAACACACTTTACTCGTAAAACAAGTAAAAGAAAAAGTCAAAACTCTTCCCTGTTTGACACTCCCAAATCCTGAGGCATATATGATCGTCAAAACTTACGCATCAGAAATAGGATATGGAGGAATACTCAAGCAAAAATTACCA
>NW_013634243.1:0-385 GCF_000695525.1 Brassica oleracea var. oleracea
TTATTTTTGTATTTAAATTGTTTTAGAAAAAAAAAAAAATTTATCCTTCCGCAACCGTCCGCAACCGTAAACGCTAACTGGAACCAGCTTTTGAATTTATGAGGTTTAGAGCGATTTGGAGCGGTTTGGAGCGGTTTGAGCGATTGTTGCAAAACGCCAACAACCGCTACCAACCGTAAAAGCTGCGTTTGCGGGTGGTAGCGGGAAAGCCAGTCATACCCTAATTAGGTCAACACAAATCATTATTCCTAAAATCAAGTTCAAAGAATAAAAAATATTTGATTTTTTTATAAGAATATGATTTTTTACAAGAATTGATTATAAAATACGCTTGATCATTTGTAACTATATCTACTCTATTAAAATAGAGTCCTAAATTTATCTA
>NW_013634244.1:0-385 GCF_000695525.1 Brassica oleracea var. oleracea
TGATGAACATTTTAACACATATCTTGCGCAAAAACTCTAAACAACGGGATCTGCCGCCAAGTTTGGTGCTGATCTCATTGAACTCTTGAACGTCCTAGACAGACATAGCCATCTCACGAAGATGACTCTCGTACATCCGACACAAGGATAATAGCGCTATAAAAGAAACCCGAAATTTTGGTCCAGCACTTCCGGTTGGCTTAAAAATTGTCTCCAGAGAGATGCTCGATTCGTATCCAACAAGTCATATAAGCGGAGAACCTATCGGGGACTTTAAATCGGTACGAATCAGGTTAAAATAGTGACAGATAAATCGATCGCTGGCTAGTCACCGCATAAAATCTTAAAACCGAAAGTAAATCTAGGTCTTGCCCTAAACCCAGCG
>NW_013634245.1:0-385 GCF_000695525.1 Brassica oleracea var. oleracea
TATCAAAATTACACCTCGTGGACGCATTGTCGCTGGAGAAGAACCGCACTTGCAAGAAGAAGACGCTATTAATGAAGTTGAGGTATCAGAACAACCAACTGATGAAATCCTTTTGATTGACCCGCAAAACTTTCAATATGAAGATATTCCCGAAGATGCGACAGATGAAGCACGTGAAGACGAGTTCGAGAGAAGCGACGATGATGATTGTAATGATAGTGATGAGAACGAAAACGATTTAGAGTGATGTAATATTGATGAGAACGAAAATGATTTAGAGTGATGTAATATATCACTACAAGAAAACTGGTTGATACCGATGGACAAATCCGTCATATTCTCGTCGGGAAAGTAGCATACCGATGGAATACCGACGAAATATGTC
>NW_013634246.1:0-385 GCF_000695525.1 Brassica oleracea var. oleracea
GACACTTCGATCAAATGAACCAGAGTAGAGCTCTGCAGTTCTGTGTCAGAAACATAGGGAAAAACAGTGTTCCCGTGACATGTAAATGCCTGTAGACCCATAATCATAAAAGCTGAGACAAATTGGACCTTATGAACATGGCGATCAACTCCTCTAGTCGTCAAGTAACGACCATCAGAGTTAACAGCTAAAGCATCTACAATTACAACAAACAACAATCATGAATACAAAATGAAACCTTAAGAGCGTTCGAGAATTTGGAAGTACCACTCTGAGCAATGGTTTCAAGACAGTCAGTCTATAAGTTCTTCCTTTGTCACCACCATCTCCAAGCAAAACAGGCTCTGTCACACTCAAGAACCTCAGCTTATCAAAGCATCACTTG
>NW_013634247.1:0-385 GCF_000695525.1 Brassica oleracea var. oleracea
CAATAAACAGGTACTTAACTTCACTCCTAAGACTTCTCAGACGACTTGAAGTTAAGTCGTGTGGATCGTCCTCCAACAAAAGACCACTCAGACGACTTACTTTTAAGTCGTTTGAGTGGTCTTTTTGTTGGAAGACTTCCAGACGACTTAACTTTAAGTCGTCTGAGAACAAAATACTTCTCAGACGACTTAACTTTAAGTAGTCTGAGAACAAAATTCTTCTCAGACGACTTAACTAAGTTTATATCTTTTATTTATTGCAGATTATCGTGAAGAACCTCGTTCAGAAGGATTTTGATGAAATGTTTCCAAAATGGGATGGAGACGTAGATGACCCCGCCGCGGATAACATAATTAAAGTCATGTTTAATGATCCTGGATGGGA
>NW_013634248.1:0-385 GCF_000695525.1 Brassica oleracea var. oleracea
ATCAAAATCAAACTTCTTACATCGCGATTCATCCTGGTTTGATTAGATTGACAAAGAATTTGTCATATTTCCAAACTGGAAAACTGGGATCACCTGATTTGAAAGTGAGATAGCTTCTTCATCCAAACTCCTATGAGATTTATTCCACTTCCTATTGATTCTCCACTCTAAACACTTATTCTCTTAGTCTCTCAGTCTCTTAATCTCATTCTCTTTAGTCTCATAAACACTTAAACACTCTCATCAATCTCTGTTCTTAAATCACGTAAAACAAGCTCTCATCTTTCTCCATTGGAGTTTACACACACACACATATATTATTCACTACTTTATGTATCAAAATCACACTTCTTACATCGCGATTCATCCTGGTTTGATTAGAATG
>NW_013634249.1:0-385 GCF_000695525.1 Brassica oleracea var. oleracea
TCAGAAATTTAAAACTAATAATATTATAGAATTTAAATTCATACAAAAGGAAATAAAAAAAAAACATTCAGAAAGTTTAAAATTCATACAAACCGAAATAGAAATAAAAACATTCAGAAAGTTTTTAAAAGCCGAAAAAACTAAGAAGAACTCGAAGACATTAAACGATCTAGCTTCTGCATTATCTCGGTGTTGACCTTTTTCTGGGATGCCAACTCAGCAAGGATAGTGGCATTCTCCAAACGGATAGTGGCATTCTCAGAAAGGATAGTGGTGTTCTGCTCCTCCAATGCCCCAATCCGTTCATCTTTGTCATGTAGCTCCTCGCGAATCATGGTATCGGCATACGGAGCTTGCGAAGAAGATGTCGGATACGAAGAAGCAC
>NW_013634250.1:0-385 GCF_000695525.1 Brassica oleracea var. oleracea
ATTCAAACGGTCCTGAACAAATCCAAAAACTTGTATCTTGGATCCCCTAAGACTCTCCGGCAGACCCAGATATGATCCCATCCCTCCTAAATTCTGTATCCCTAGGATGTCTCTCAACTCCTGTCTAGTGGACTCCTCAATCTTATGTCCAAATTGAATCGAGGATTTCTGAAAATTAATCAGTTGGCCCGAGACCACCTCATATTCCTTCAAAATCCTAAGGATAGCGTGACATTCTTCCTTTTGTGCCTTACAGAAAAAAAGACTATCGTCTGCGAACAACAGATGAGAAATCGAAGGGCAAGCTCTCGCAACCTTCATTCCCGTGAATTGATTATTCCTTTCAGCCTTCTTAATATTTGCAATCAAAGCCTCAGTACACATG
>NW_013634251.1:0-385 GCF_000695525.1 Brassica oleracea var. oleracea
ATGCCTTGGAGTTATGGCATAAGAGACTCGGTCACATGAGTGAGAAGAGAATGGCTTTGTTGTCTAAGAATGAGGTGATTCCAGGAATCTCTAGTTTGCACCTACAGAAGTGTTCGCATTGCTTTGCGGGGGAACAACACAGGGTATCTTTCAAGTCTTCCGCACCTTCTAGGAAACCCGAGGTACTGGATTTGGTACACTCAGATGTGTGTGGTCCAATGAAGACAAGATCTCTTGGCGGCGCATCATATTTTGTGACTTTCATTGATGATCATTCAAGGAAGTTGTGGGTATTTCCTATGAGGACGAAGAATCAGGTGATGGGATATTTCAAGCAATTTGTGGCATTGGTTGAGAGACAAACGGGGAAGAAGCTGAAGTGTGT
>NW_013634252.1:0-385 GCF_000695525.1 Brassica oleracea var. oleracea
GGTCGCTACGTAGCAACCGAGCTCGAGCCAAAGCTCGGTCGCTATGTTGCGACCGACCGATCGTCCCGCTCGGTCGCTACGTAGCAACCGGGCTCGAGCCGAAGTTCAGTCGCTGTGTAGCGATTGAACCCTTCCGAAAATCGATACGACATCAATCCATGCATTCTCGTCAAACCTTTGAATGCTATCTCCCGAAGACCGTAGCAAGCTCAGTCCATGTTTTCCGCTATTCAAATCCATCAATAAAACTTCGCGGATTAGAAACCGCAGAAAGTTCGTTCTTTATCGAAAAGAATTCGTAGTAAACGTGTCGAGTCGTAAGATGGCCCAAAGGGATTTAAAACACGACTCGAGGCCCATCCTAAGATTTCTTAACCAAAAGCCC
>NW_013634253.1:0-385 GCF_000695525.1 Brassica oleracea var. oleracea
TATTGGAGGGCAGATGAAGAGCGGGTTACATGCAAATTTTGTGGAAATGCTCGTTATACAGATACGAGTGGAAGAGTTCCAGTGCCATTTAAAAGGATGTGGTATTTGCCTTTGACGGAAAGGTTGCAGAGGTTGTATCAGTCTGAACGCACATCGCAACCAATGAGATGGCATGCGTAGCATTCAACAAATGTTGAGATTAGACATCCTTCAGATGCAAAAGCGTGGAAGCATTTCCAATCAAAATATCCCGACTTTGCGTATGAGAGAAGAAATGTCTACCTTGGATTATGTACTGATGGTTTCAGCCTGTTTGGCAAGAGTGGAAGACAGTAATTTCTATGGCCAGTCATTCTTACACCATACAACTTACCGCCAAACTTGT
>NW_013634254.1:0-385 GCF_000695525.1 Brassica oleracea var. oleracea
CGACTGTGATCATTGAGACTCAAGTTTGTACTCCAGTTCTAACGCAATAGGTACATGCTTAAAAAAATCTTGGACTTTTCAATTAATTTTTGGAAGCTTTTGTACTTGTTCATGATCCAAATCCTGTTTTTCTCTGCTTTGCAGGTGGGAACAGAGGCAACGAATGAGAGACCTGTCTCTCCAATAGCTCCACAGAGTATTGAGACTCCATTTTTACTCCAATTCAGACGCAGCAGGTACATGCTCAAAAAAATCTTGGACTTTTACATTAATTTTTGGAAGCTTTTGTACTTGTTCATGATCCCAAATTCCTAATTTTTTTTTGTTTTGCAGATGGTAACAGAGGGAACATATGACTCTACAGAGCCTTTGACTGAAATAATTT
>NW_013634255.1:0-384 GCF_000695525.1 Brassica oleracea var. oleracea
TTTTTTCACTTTCATCATATTTGTTCTGTGATCATTTTGGAGTGACACTGACAAAAGCCCTGATATGAAGCATCTGACGCCATTACATTTTGTTTCAACCCAGATACGTACCAAGGAGGTAGAAATATGACGTCATGTTTGAGGACACCTCTGGAAGTAAACAGTCATAAAATTTCTGATTCCACAAAGGAGTCTCCGACCTCTACCGAAGTTGGCATATTTGGCACAGGTCTTCAGAATGAAGTTGGGGAATACAATTGCTTTTTGAATGTTATCATACAGGTAACATCCATTCTCAAAAACTGTTTTGATTTTTCTGGTATCAATGTCTACAGTATACAGCTTGAAAGATTTATACTTTTAATGTTGTTTTATTTTGATCTC
>NW_013634256.1:0-384 GCF_000695525.1 Brassica oleracea var. oleracea
CCAAGACCATATATGGGGAACCTGTTTAGAAGCATGTGGCATGTGGTGGCCTCTGAAAGAGTGAAGATCTTCCTCTGGTTAGTTGGAAATCAAGCGATTATGACGAATGCTGAGCGTTATAGACGGCATCTCAGTGGAACTAATGTGTGTCAAGTCTGTAAAGGAGGAATAGAGACAATTCTTCATGTTCTTAGAGATTGTCAAGCGATGAGAGGAATATGGGAGCGGTTTGTACCAGCTGCGAAGAGAATTGTGTTCTTCTCGATGCCACTACTGGAGTGGTTATACAAGAATCTGAGTGATAACGAAACAAAAAGTGGGATCAGGTGGTCTTCGATGTTTGCTCTGGCGGTGTGGTGGGGATGGAAGTGGAGATGTGGCAAT
>NW_013634257.1:0-384 GCF_000695525.1 Brassica oleracea var. oleracea
GTGTAGAAATATGTCTTCATGTGGTAGTGACACTAATTAATGGCATACTTTTTAAATTAAACAACTTATATATAGAGCAGTTTTTTATTTGTTAGAAAAATATGTTAAAAATCATTTTAAACATAATTTAAATAGCAAACAAAATTTTGAAAACAACATATGTCAGCTATTGAAATTTAAAATTAAAATAATATGACATACGCTCTTTATGAAAATAATATTATTAAGTTCGTTCTCTTAGAATAGTCTTAAAAGTGAAAATATAAATTATATTAATATTCACAAATTTATTTATTTTTAGTTGTTTAAAAAACATGTTTAGGTAATAATTATTTTGGAACCATCTAAGTGCTCTGGATTCCTAAGACTGCAGTAGATGGCTAC
>NW_013634258.1:0-384 GCF_000695525.1 Brassica oleracea var. oleracea
CCAGATGATGAGAAACAGATCCAATGGCTTGAAGAAGACTTGCCTGTCTCTGCTGGTCAGTTCAAGCTTGGGAAACATCAGAACACATAAGACCTTTCCCTATTCTCACATGTTGTACACTGCAAGGAAGGAATCAACACTGGCCATCTCATTGTTTCCCCGAGAAAAGGCGAGACTTGGGCTCTATTCAAAAACTGGGATATCAACTGGTCTTCACAGCCAGATTCTCACCGCAGTTACGAGTATGAATTTGTTGAGATTACGCTGACAAAGCTGGTGTTTCTGTTGCATTCTTGCATAAAGCAAAAGGGTACGCAAGTGTCTTCTTTCGGATGGGAACTGGTCATGCAGACATATTTCGCATTTTACCTCACAGATTGTATC
>NW_013634259.1:0-384 GCF_000695525.1 Brassica oleracea var. oleracea
GTTACATTTGGTATCTTGGATGGGAAGTATAATCAGTTAAAATTTATCATTGATTTCTTCGGATATTGAGTTAACTCGGTTTTGTTCTCTCTTTTCAGCTACTTTATCTGCCAACTTAGGATCCATTCCAATTCTTACGGGTTCCAATTTTTCGGAATGGAAAAGTAAAGTGAAGATTGTTCTTGGGTGTATGGATCTTGACCTTGCGCTCAGGATGGACAAACCTTCTTCTCCTACGGATGACAGCACTTCGGAATATAAGGCTGTTCATGAGAAGTGGGAGCGTTCTAACCGCATTGGTTTGATGATCATTAAGGACACCATTCCAGAAGCCTTCAGAGGTGGTGAGGAGATCAATGATCTCAAACAGTTCCTTGCCGAGAT
>NW_013634260.1:0-384 GCF_000695525.1 Brassica oleracea var. oleracea
TTTTTGGTGGGATGGAAATGATAACAAGAAAAAGATGTGCATGACATCTTGGGCAAAACTCTCAAAACCGAAGAAGCTTGGAGGGTTGGGTTTTCGCGATATACAACTCTTCAACAAAGCCCTCCTAGCAAAGCAATCTTGGCGGGTCCTCACAAACCCGGACTGTCTCCTCTCACGAGTGTTGCGTGGTAAATATTGCCACAACGCTTCTTTCCTCACTGTCAAAGCACAGGCTTCATGCTCTCATGGTTGGAGGGGGATTCTACATGGCCGAGACCTACTTGCTCCGAATATAGGCAAAGCTATAGGTGATGGTATGTGCACGAGAGTCTGGAAGGATGCTTGGATCAGAACAGACACCCTCAGTTGCCCAATGGGACCAGC
>NW_013634261.1:0-384 GCF_000695525.1 Brassica oleracea var. oleracea
TTGTTATAATCTCTCCCTACTCTATATATATATGCTTTCCACTTTCTCTTTTGGTTCTCATTTGCAATCATAGTCGTGTAAAAATATACAATCTTTGCATCTGAAGATATTTCTTTTCTATGCTCAGAGTTTAAAATTTTCTTCAATCACCACCAGGGTGTCTGCATTTTGTTGAATCTTATGTTTGTCTTTTGATGATGCAGAGGGATTTATAGCAGGAACAGCTGGAGTTGTTGTAGAAACAGCTTTACACCCTATTGATACTATAAAGACTAGACTTCAGGCAGATCAAAGGAACTTAAAGTATATATTTTTTCTTAGTTAAGACTTGTAACTAAACAGTTTTGCGTTGGACAATGATTTAAATTTCATTTTAATCAGTCA
>NW_013634262.1:0-384 GCF_000695525.1 Brassica oleracea var. oleracea
GGCAGACAATTGTGTTCGAAATTCCTTCTTTCCGACCTACTCCCTTCATCTCTATCAAAGCTTTTGAATCTGCCATGGCTTCCTCGTATTAAGCTTGCGATAACACAAAAGAAACCTAGATGCTCTGATACCAAATAAAGTCACCAGGAACACAATGTATAATAAAACCTTATGCTTTGTTTTATTAATCTTTCTTAACTTTCTTTTCTAATATTGTAGAGATCATCTTTACATTGTATCTCTATATATAAGTAATAGAAAACTTAGCTTTATCCTATTACTACATGATATAGGAAATCTTAGACTTATCCTAAACCTAATAGTATTTGTTATCCATCTTACTTTAGGATAACTTGTTGTCTAAGCAATGAAGCTTATCCAACA
>NW_013634263.1:0-384 GCF_000695525.1 Brassica oleracea var. oleracea
AGCCACCTTGTGGGGCTGAGGTGGTGATAGAGACAGAGGATAAGGTAGTATTCCGTTTGTTGTATGTACACCACTGACATATCATTTGTGTGTACGACTGTACTTAATAATTTATATGTACAGCTGGACTAGTTGTGCTTATGTACACGTGTACAATAGCAAAAGCATGTAGTTGGTGCTTCGCTGTACTAACGGATATGATGTCGATCTTGTTCAGGTTTTGCTTGAGGACCATGTGACGGTGGCTGGGCTGGGTCAGGTTAAAAAGGTGGACACCGAGACAGAGGAGAAGGTATTTTTAGCTTGTTTCGTATATTTTAAAGTTGCGTTGGGTTGTTTATACAGATGTAATTGATGTGTACACATGGCTGTAGTGTACACATG
>NW_013634264.1:0-384 GCF_000695525.1 Brassica oleracea var. oleracea
ATCGAGTACCTGAACAAAACAGTCGTGGAAATGAAGCCTCATGAGAGAAGCAGCCATACGAGCCTCTTTTGCAACAGCTTGAGCTACAACTGACCTCACGATCTCCTCGGCCTTAGGGCATGAGCTTCTATAGAAACCTGGGAAAAGATTCCCTTCACCGCCGCCATAGTTACTCTCGTCGTCGCAGATGCAGAGAGTAAGAGAACAAGCGAGAGAGAAAAGAACTAGAAAGGTTCTCGTTGTTGCCATCGTCTATTTCAACTTGAGCAAGAAGATTAAGTGAGTTGACTTTGTGGTGATAAGAGATATGGAGGAGAAGAAGAAGAATCCAATGTATTTATAGTAGGCAAGAGAGTTCGTGGAAATGTTAAGTGTCATGGAGAT
>NW_013634265.1:0-384 GCF_000695525.1 Brassica oleracea var. oleracea
ATGGAAAAATTTGAAACATATAATATTTAGATGAGAAGTGGGAATAAGACTTATAATTTTTTCATATATAGAAAAAACTGTGAAATAATATGTGAAAACTGAAAAGAAAATAACTAGTAATCACTAATAGCTTCATAACAAAATTCTTAGAACATTTAAAAGACTATAAACTATGTTTTAGTTTTGCAGAATCCGAAATTTTTTTTATCCAGACTATCGTTTTACTGATTTTTCCAGTTTTTTTCAAATACAGTTTTTATTGTCCCAAGTCATCGGTTTTACTGAATTTTCCAGTTTTTCCCCAAATCCAGGTTGACTGGCCTGGCCCATTTAACGAGTTTTTAAAATTTTATTGTATATTATATATGTATATATACCATGTTT
>NW_013634266.1:0-384 GCF_000695525.1 Brassica oleracea var. oleracea
TTGAGTCGTGGTGGTTCCCTTCCGAGTAAAGATTACTGACTCTGGTACACGGTGGTCCCTTCGACAGTTGTGTAGCCGGCTCTGTTTCCGGCGGTTCGTGCTCCTTTTGGCGAAACTGTCCGGCGGTTGATCTTCGTTACGGTGGAGAAGAATTGATGGCGGTGAGGACTCTGTTTTGAGCCGTTTCATTCGCCTGCGGTGATTAAGGTATGTGTCGGGTTTGTGGTGATTGTGGACCTCAGCATGGATGAGATCTCGATCTCGGTTCGATTGATCTCTCTAACGTGTACGATTGAAGAAGCTGTTTCCTTCAAACTTCCAATACTGTCGTTGGAGGTGGGTGCGGTGTTTTGGTTAAGGTCCTGAGGGATTTCGGTGTTTGTC
>NW_013634267.1:0-384 GCF_000695525.1 Brassica oleracea var. oleracea
GCAGACACTCCACAATAGCGTGAAAACCTTTCTTCTGCAGATTGCAAGTCTCTTGTACGCCAACGAGGGTGGTAGAGATCCAACTCCTTCCAACAAGATGACCGTAGTGAGTACTTTCCCTGCCAAAGAACTAGTGTCAAGTGGTTTTTACATTGCTTGTAAACTTAAAGGTGAGGCCCGCATATGGGTTTGAATCAAAACCTGGTTCATTTCGGATGGATTACTAAAGACTGAAACTTCGTCTAAGACCTTCTGGAGCTCATCCGACTTGGACAAATCACGGGGTAAAGATTTGACCAATTCACTATGAGTGAAATCTTTAGTGGCCAAGTTGAAGATGATCTCTCTTCTCAAACTTTCAGCAGTAGAAAGACCACAAAATCG
>NW_013634268.1:0-384 GCF_000695525.1 Brassica oleracea var. oleracea
ATCGTCTGCTTCTTTCCCCGAGCTTGTCTTTATCTCTGTCACGCCTGTGCACATAGCACGATGATCCAAACACACGCAACGTTTCATATGGTGGCTTGGTACCAAACAACTTCTCATATGGCGTGCATCCATCTAACAACTTGGTGGGAGTCATGTTAATAACATGAGTAGCCGTGGAGATCGCCTCACCCCAAAACTCAACCGGCATACTAGATTGAAACAACAATGCTCTTGCCACATTCAAGATATGTCTATGCTTTCTCTCCACTCTCCCGTTTTGTTGAGGTGTGTCAACACAGCTTGTTTGGTGCACGATCCCTTTCTCCTGAAAGAACTCTCTGAGACACATGAATTCCGTGCCATTATCACTCCTGACCTTTTGAA
>NW_013634269.1:0-384 GCF_000695525.1 Brassica oleracea var. oleracea
ATATATATTGGTATATATAGATAAACATTTTAAAATTATATGCACAAGCATGGAAAGAAGATTACGGTTCGTGCTACTGTTTTATTGCAGGGATCTATAGTCAAAACTTTTGTTCTCGTTGATGATCACTGAATACTGAACTCCACCTGACCTCTCGACTTGGTTGTTTGAAGCTTGTACAAGATCTTATCCAGTAATGGTCATTTCTTCTTCTCCAGCTTCACATGTGATTCAAGCAAAAAAAAAAATTCAGTAGAATCATCATGGTTTGATTGGTTTATGGGAGTTTTCATATAAGTGAAGGAGGACCCCGAGTTTTCTAATGGCAGGTTCTACTTTCATCCTCACAAGTGTCCCAAAGACCCAAACCTTGTGCATTTTGTT
>NW_013634270.1:0-384 GCF_000695525.1 Brassica oleracea var. oleracea
CAGCCTTGTCCTGAAAATAGTTCCTTATCTTTCCATGAACCATCTATCAAGCACCAATGTCCTGACGTTACTAATGGGATTCTGGTCTGCACCTAAAGTTCCTTCTTTTGATCAGTGAGTATATGTGCCTCAGCCCAAAGTGCTGATTTCAATTCTCCTAATTTAAGTGTTTTCCTTAGGTCAATATCCAGATTACTAAATACTTTATTATTCCGACATTTCCATATATACCATAATATCCAAGCAAATTGATGGTCATCCATATTTGGATTAACTCTCCAAAAAAGATGATCCATATTACTAAAAAAAGACCTAGTAGGAAAAAAATTGGGATTCAATGGTATTTTAGATAATGCCCACACTTGACGTGCTGGGGGACATTCA
>NW_013634271.1:0-384 GCF_000695525.1 Brassica oleracea var. oleracea
ATTCATTGCCCATATTCTCTCACCTCTCATGTCTTGTCGCCTCTCATATATTGTCTGATGTTCTTGCAGATGTTAACCATCGAGTCTTTGAAGATCGAGAAGAAGAGACTGCTGCTTTTGAGCCAGTATGTAAACAAACATTCATTCCCCCTCCCTCCTCCTTTTAAATATATTATTTTCTGCTGCTTGTGCCTGTCTTTTTCACTGATTGGGTGTGTGTGTGTGCTCATTACAGACGAATGATTGGTAAAGAGCTTGACGGTATGAGTTACGCTGAGCTGTATGTGTTGGGCTTTGATATAACGCGTGCTCTTATGAACGTAATGCAAGAGATGGACAAGATAAAACATGCCGCCCGAGTCAGCAAGGTAGAAAAATATATAT
>NW_013634272.1:0-384 GCF_000695525.1 Brassica oleracea var. oleracea
AGTTTAATTTCTAATTGTGTTATTATGTTTATTTTACGTTACTTTTTGAATCAAAATTATAATTTAATTTATTAAAACCGAATTACGTTTTATAATAAAACCATACTAATTTTATATCAAAACCGCACTTCTTTTTTATTTATGAAAACTGTACTATTTTTTATCTAATCCGCATTTATCTCGTAAACTGTATAAGCCGTAGTTGAATCGTACCGCACTTAAATTTTACACCGCTTATATTATAAAAACCGCGGCTACCATTCAGACCCAACGTCTTTGTTTTCAACAGACAAGTTAGAAATTTAATTGTTTATTTACCTAATGTATTTAGAGTATTGCTGTAGTTATGTATAGCTTATTGTGCTGTTCTTTATATATATATAT
>NW_013634273.1:0-384 GCF_000695525.1 Brassica oleracea var. oleracea
TCCATAGAATACGGATTGTCCTTCCCGGCTACAGTGTCTTCCAGCGATTGTAAAAATGTCCGACGAAAGATAGTACTTGGTATCTCGTTGGTTTTATCTTCAGCGTAGAGCCAAGCACTGGAAGCGGCCTCACAGAACTGTTCGTAGGTCATTGTCTTTTTCAGTAGGTCACTCATTCTGTCTCCCTTCGCATTAGTTTCTGGATGGCTTCTACTGGGACAGCCTCTTCGTGTTCTTCCGGATATTCACCACAGTTAGAGCCACCGCAAAGTGGATATTCGACCTTCTGCTCTAGCAGATCTTCTAGTAGACGCTGTTCACGGGCTTGGATAAGCTCTACAAGGTCATCCTCATATGCATCTATTGCGTACCGTGAATCACGCC
>NW_013634274.1:0-384 GCF_000695525.1 Brassica oleracea var. oleracea
CCACTTCTCTTCTTCTTCTGGTTTGTTCACCGGCCTTGTAAGAGTTCCATCAACAAACCCTGTTTTTCGTTTGCTTTTCAACGAATTGAGCATTAGCTTTGCCCATCTTTCATAGTTTGCTCCATTCAAAAGAATGGGTGTCAAGACTTGCCCCGTATTATCTGAAGGATGAAGATAATAAGGAGAGGCAAGAGCATTCTTATCACCTCCAGTAGCTCCTGTTTGCGACGCCATGGTAACCGAGGTAGGTTTAAAATTATCTCACCGTAACAAGATGTTTTGGTGGTTCGGAAGATATATTAGCTTTGTAAAAATTAGTTTGCTGGCTCTGATACCATAACAAGCTAATATAAACTCTGTTTCTGTATATTCATCTCAAGGTTA
>NW_013634275.1:0-384 GCF_000695525.1 Brassica oleracea var. oleracea
TTTTTTCAAAAGGACGAACACTATACATACAAAATATCAAATAAAGATAAGATTTTGTATATAAATTCCAGAAAACAACGAAATTGATTGAATAGACTTGAAAACATTCTAAACACAAAAGAAAATCTTAAACATCACAGAGAAGAATACGGATAAGATTAAATTGTCTGTTTCTTTAATAATTTTGATATTTTAATTATTTGTAATGAGTCATTATAATTTATTATATTTAGATTGTATGTTTATTTGTTAAAACAATATAATTTTATTATTTCAATGTTTATTTAGATTTATATAAATTTTTGTTTTAACTAATTTATTTATGTTTTGTTATAACTAATTTATTTTTTTATTTTATTCTAACTAATTTATATATGTTTACTT
>NW_013634276.1:0-384 GCF_000695525.1 Brassica oleracea var. oleracea
CTCGGTTTAACTCTTCCTCTAGGCGAGCCGTTGATGAGGAAGGCGTATGTAACTGAAGTCACGCAAGCCATGATCAAAGTAACCCATCGGCGATGAAACCCCAATCTCAGCAGAACATGCTCAATAAAGTTCCACTCTAATCTGTCATAGGCTTTGCTCATGTCGGTCTTGACCGCCATTGAGCATCTCTTCTCAGCGTCAGAAGTCTTCAGATAGTGCAAAACCTCATGCGTGATTAAGACATTATCTGAGATGGCTCTACCGGCAACAAAAGCGGACTGGTTTTCTGAGACAATAGATGGAAGCAGAGGCTGCAGTCTCTTGGATAGCAACTTAGAGATAATTTTGTAGTATACATTGCACAGGGCTATCGGTCGATAGTCA
>NW_013634277.1:0-384 GCF_000695525.1 Brassica oleracea var. oleracea
AAAAAAATTATTTGTAAAAAAATAAAAAAAATTGAGGGCACAATTATAATAAATTAAGAAATTGGAGGCTCATTTGTTAATAATTTTTTGCTGAACTTTCCTTTTGAAAAAGAGGGCTCTTAGGCAGTCGTTTCATCCCGCTCCCCTCACGACAGCCCCTGCTCAAAACGAGTTTTTTGACTTTAGGTTTGGGGCCTCATGACAATAATTAGACTGAGGCTAGGATCCACATGACAATAATTAATATGAATAATAATTCAAATACTTTTATTTATTTACTCCCACTACTATTAAAATAGAGTAAAATGTTACATTAGTCTACACATGAGTAAAACTTAACTTACTTTATTTTTCTCTCATTTACTCCATTTTTCTCTCTCTCTC
>NW_013634278.1:0-384 GCF_000695525.1 Brassica oleracea var. oleracea
CCTTCCCTCTAGGCAAGCCGTTAATGAGGAAGGAGTATGATACAGATGTGATACAATGCATTATGCATCGGACCAGGTTCTGATGGAAGCCCAGACGGGTTAGAACCATCGAGATGAACTCCCATTCGAGGCGGTCGTAGGCCTTACTCATATCAGTCTTGACCGCCATAGCACATCTCTGTTCCGCTTTGGACGTCTTGAGGTAATGGAGTACCTCATGAGTGATAAGCACGTTGTCTCCAATCGCTCGGCCAGGGACGAAAGCCGATTGATTCTCCGAGATCAGCTTCTCCATCATTGGTTGGAGGCGTCGGGTAAGGATCTTTGAATAGATCTTGTAGTAGACGTTACAAAGTGCTATTGGTCTGTAGTCGGAGACTTTTT
>NW_013634279.1:0-384 GCF_000695525.1 Brassica oleracea var. oleracea
ACTATTTGACAGAAGACATGTGAAAGAAATGAATTGAAAAAAAGAAGGAGTAGTAAAAAAAAAAAGATGCGGTATTTGGTTCATTTGTCCTATATGTGCAAATCAAAATCGGGCAAATTTTTCCTTTTACTCGAAGTAGAGCATAAACCTAAAAAAACGGAACAAAAAAAGGAAGAAGTCCATTTAGGAACAAGAAAAAACCATCCCCATTTCAACTGAATCTCGATGAAAAAAAATATATCAATGAATCAAGTTAGTCTGACAGGCCTAATCAATTGTTTTATTATTTTATTATTATTATTTTATTTTTAGGATTATAATATCTAATAAATAAAAAGGGCAAAAACTTATTTATTTTTTCTTTTACTTTTAAAAGGGAAGCAA
>NW_013634280.1:0-384 GCF_000695525.1 Brassica oleracea var. oleracea
CCTTTATATTGCCTATCGGGCATCCTCAGATTTCGTTCTTCAACAATATTTTATTTGGTTTTAGCTGACTCTTTATATTTAGAAGGAGAATAATAGTTATACCTAGTTTGGATGCCTCAATTTTGACGAATCTAAGGTAAATCGGGAAGGAGATCGTTTTTCGTCTTTAAAGCAAGACTATAAAAGACATTCAAAGCTGACTAAAGTTGAATGAGGGAAATATATATTTAATGAAAAATAATATGATTAACATTAACACTGCATTCTTGATCATATAGTGAGGAACATAAACATAAAATTAGTACTGGATAGAGAGAAACGAAGGGTTGAATATGAATTCAGAAAAATAAACTAGTTAACTAATTTCCGGCCGGTCCTAACGGC
>NW_013634281.1:0-384 GCF_000695525.1 Brassica oleracea var. oleracea
TGCCATTGTTCTAGGAAATACACGCTGTCATACTTTCTAATATTTATGCTGTTTTATTACTATCTTGTCTTGAATTGCTTAGATATGTCTGAGTAGTTCTCTTTCTTAGTTTTAGGGTTCAGATATTCATGAGGGATTAGCCCAAAATATTGAATTCCTAAGTTGTTAGGATATCAATCAATTGAACTGTTCTTTAATACATGTGTTCTAGAGTAGCTAGCTAGGACCTTCTCTATAGATAATTGGGCGCAAGCGGAAGCATGGTCATTTGTCTGATCTAGTTTACATTGTGCTAGGATTGCTGATAGACCATAGATTTTACCCACTTTTAGCCATGGTTAATAAGTATTTTAATAACTAATTACTACTATATAGAGTCTATTT
>NW_013634282.1:0-384 GCF_000695525.1 Brassica oleracea var. oleracea
GTAATGTAAGATTATATGAATACGATTGTATAAGTATATGAGTGTTACGATGAGATGCTATGTAAACAATGATATGCATACATAAATATTTTAATGAATTGTTGTATTTGAACGGTTGCGATCTAATACTATACTAAACACTTATTATGTGTTATTTTCATAGTTTTGGCATCTAAATTTATAGATTTTTATGATTGAAATTTTTTAGAAACACATGTCGTCGGTAATTCGTCGGAATATACCGACGACATTCCGACGAACTAGACAAGTTCGTCAGAATGTCGTTGGTATATTCCGACGAATTACCGACGACCTTTCCAAATTTCAATGAAAACCAATGTCGTCGGTATATTGCGAGGGATTTCCGGACCAATAAAAAAAAAA
>NW_013634283.1:0-384 GCF_000695525.1 Brassica oleracea var. oleracea
GAACTGCCACTGCTCCTGCCCCATCAATCAACCGTATACTGTGCTCGAACCCTCTCTCAGGTGGTAGCTGAATTGGTTCCTGAAAGACGGATGAGTAATGTTCGAGTATTGACGCAATCTCTGTTGGCATGTCTTCAGCTACTGGCACCTCTTCTGATTTTATAGTACCCAACTCATGTAACTCAAACCCAGTCGTGATAGACTCCAATGATGATGTCTTCGAATGTAAAGCTCGATCTCCCACCAAAGTGACTCTTCCTTTTGAAGTAACAAACGAAAGCTCTTGATTTTCCCAATCAACTTCACATTTCCCCAAGGTTCGAAGCCACTGGATTCCCAAAACCACATCTGCTCCCCCCGGATCCAATACAATAAAGTCTGATC
>NW_013634284.1:0-384 GCF_000695525.1 Brassica oleracea var. oleracea
ATTAATATATTTATGGTAATATAATATATTACGTTACATTGGGAATATAACATAAATAAAACATAATAAAAATAATATAATAATATAGTTACACATAGATTCTGTCTTATCTAAATCTAAGAGCATGATTATCGGTGGTGGAATGAGGGTTCTTACGCGTGGACCCCACCACCTTTTTTCAAAAACTATGCTTCAATGTCGCCAAATAAGAAACGTTTCACAGGGGTTTGTTGTACTGTTTGCGGGCTCCACAGACATGTGGCGGTCCGCGATTGGTTCATTTTTAATTTTTTTTTTAAATGAGAATTTTTTTTAAGAACCCCCAAAAGCGTTTTTGCCGATAATCATGCTCTAACGAATCTCACATGAATAATTGACATTCCA
>NW_013634285.1:0-384 GCF_000695525.1 Brassica oleracea var. oleracea
CAGACCTTTACAGACATCTCAGTTTACTTTACAAACAAGAAGACAAACTCTGTCTCTCACCCGTGACCTCTGTCTCCCACCCGTGACCTCTGTCTTCTACGCTGTCATCTCACATGGTCTCACCCGTGACCTGCAAGATGAAAAAGAACATTAAAACCATGCCAAGATCAAAGCGCATCAAGATCAAACGATAACAAGATCAAAGTGCAACAACATTTTAAATTTTAAAACCATAACAAGATCAAGCGCAGTTAACCGAATGAGAACACATAACAACAACATTTAACTTAAACTTTAAATCCATTACAAGATCAAACCATAACAAGAACATAACAACAACATTTTACTTAAGACAACATCAACATCAAGAGCATTCAGACACAA
>NW_013634286.1:0-384 GCF_000695525.1 Brassica oleracea var. oleracea
CTCTCTCTCTCTCTGCTCCCACCACACACTTTACTTTCAAACCCTTGAAAAAAATCAATCAAATTCAATTAACCACAGCTTGCTCCGCTAATGTCGAGCTTCATTCTCCTCCTCTTGCCTTTACTCTCCACAATCTCGTTATCTGAAGCTAAACCGGCCGGATTCTCTACTTTCATCTCTTTCTCCGTTAATAATGGTGGCGGGAGACTCGGGAATGTGACTGTGAGTGTAGATGGTGCTACGGTTCCTGAGGAGATTCGCAGTTTCGCTATAGCTAACTTGGAGGAGGAAGAGGAGAAGGAGAAGGAGAAGGTGTTGTTGTTAAGCAAATCAGAAAGCTTGGAACGTGATGTTCACTAGGATCGACTTGTCTCGGGAATGTCG
>NW_013634287.1:0-384 GCF_000695525.1 Brassica oleracea var. oleracea
CATGAGATCTTCCTCATTAAAAAAACCTCACTAAGGAAAACCCATTGAGAAAAAACCTTAATGAGGGAAAAAGAGTAAAGATCTCGTGACTAAGAGGATCAGCTGCTTCTCTTCCCAAGATCAATGAGGCCCAATCTAATATGAATGGACTCCATTGTCTTTTGCCTTGCAGCCTTGGTGAATACATCAGCCAACTGATATTCACTCCTAGTATAACATGGCAAGATGACTCCTAGAACAATCATCTGCCTCACCTTGTGGCAATCAACCTCAATGTGCTTTGTTCTCTCATGGAACACCGAGTTGGAGGCTATGTGAATGGCGGCCTGGTTGTCACAATGCATTGTCATTGGAGTGTCTTGTTTTATCTCCAAATGCTTCAAG
>NW_013634288.1:0-384 GCF_000695525.1 Brassica oleracea var. oleracea
AAAATGTATAATAATGATCACAAGCTGCGCTTACCTTGCGAATATGTTCATCACTTTGGTTATGGAGGAAGAGCAGATATTCGCCATAGACTGGATAATTGCAAACTTGGCAAAAATATTTAGGCTTACCGTGGCGGTCGATGCATGCTGCTTGCTCAAGTGCCTGGTTTCTGTGCTCTTCACTCTTGAGATGAGTGATGAATTCGTCACATACTTGGTAAACATCATTGCATATGTTGCAAATGCACAGAGGTTTTTCATCACTCAATAATAAAGTTTCACCCAAATTATCACTCAATAAAGTTTCCCAGTCAAACTCTTTGGCAAACACTTTGTCAAACTCTTCAGCTAACAGTGATAGCTCGTCAAGAGGGGCAGCTACGG
>NW_013634289.1:0-384 GCF_000695525.1 Brassica oleracea var. oleracea
CTGAAAGGTGAACTCATTAGTGCTCCAATTGTCCAGCCACCTGATTGAGATCTCCCCTTTGAGATCATGTGTGACGCTAGTGACTATGCTGTGGGAGCTGTTTTGGGGCAGAAGAAAGATGGCAAGACCCATGTGATCTACTACGCGAGCCAAAACCTGAATGATGCTCAGATGAGGTATGCCACAACAGAGAAGGAGATGCTAGCCATTGTCTTTGCCTTTGAGAAGTTCAGAAGCTACTTGGTGGGATCTAAAGTCATTGTCTACACAGATCATGCTGCTTTGAGACACCTTTTGGCCAAGAAAGATGCGAAACCCAGGCTCATGAGATGGACTCTTTTGCTTCAAGAGTTTGATTTAGAGATCAGAGACAAGCCAGGAGTT
>NW_013634290.1:0-384 GCF_000695525.1 Brassica oleracea var. oleracea
AACCTCTCCAATCTTCTTCTTTCATCGTCTCCTCAAGTTTGGCGGGTATGACGTGTGTTATTCTTCAAAGAAATCAAGATCGATTATCTTGATATCTTCAACTGAATACTTCAAGTAGTTCTCAGGTTCTCTTCCACTCTCTATATGACCCCTGAACCTTCCAATAAACGATTTATCTGTGACCTAAACCAAGATGCAGATTTACCTGTATAAGAACAGTTGCGAGTAGACCTAAACTCCACAAGTTCATTGTAAGAGGGGTACAGATTGTCATTAATAGCCTTGATTGCAAAAAGATCAGCTTCTAGCTCTCCAAGCTTGACCTGAAAGGGGAAATGAAGGAAATCAAGTATAGGGATGACGAAATGGGAAGCAATGACTGTC
>NW_013634291.1:0-384 GCF_000695525.1 Brassica oleracea var. oleracea
ATTTTAATGATTTGCATTTTGGATTTTCTTGTGATTTCTAAATAAAATTTTTTTTTTTTTTTAAAAAGAGTTGTGTGTTTTGAATTATGCATAGGGAGCCATGATTGAAATTGCCATGAAAAGAACATATCTACAAGCATCTCTTGAGCCTTGAAAACTCTTTTTGAAACATGTGGCTCATATGATATTGACATTGTTCTTGAAACCAATTACAAACTGAACTTGGGCATAATGAATTTAATCTCTCTTGCATATGGGCACTTGCATACTTGATCATGGATTTCATACACATTTGGGTTATCTTATTCCATGTATTATCCTTTGATTAACTCAAATGGCACTCCCTTACCCTTGAACCCTTGCCATTCTTTGAAACCAATATTG
>NW_013634292.1:0-384 GCF_000695525.1 Brassica oleracea var. oleracea
CGTCTAGTTGATTATGATTTATTCTCCTGAAGAGAATATGACATTTATACCCTTTTAGACATGAGCATTGGTCAAGAAAATGAACATAAAAGTGGTTTTAGACGTAAGCATAAATGAGGTCAAGGTCCAAAGAGTTTCTTTATAGAACTCATACTCTCACTTAAAGTTGAGAAAATAAACATGGTAATAAAGAAAAAAAATTATGAATTCATCTGAAGATGAAAGAAAATTTATTGTGTGTACAATACAAGGTAGTAAAAACTTATAGCATGCTTAAAAAGAAGATCTATATAATGCTCCAGAAGTGTACATAGTATTACTGCACATAAAAATTCAGTTTAAAGTTCTTAAAAATGCAATTTAAAGTTCTTAAGGTATTGTATT
>NW_013634293.1:0-384 GCF_000695525.1 Brassica oleracea var. oleracea
CGAAATCGTTGAATCGGTAAGTTCTTTTTTTTAAGTTCAATTCATTTTTTCTTGATTTTTAATTTATCATCTTTTTATATTATTTAAATTTGGCTATTTTCTATTTCAGTCGGTTCCAAAGAAGAAGGGACGTTTGGTCGGTTTGGGTCGTCGCTCCCGGTCGGTTCCTCCTTTTTCTGCACCACCGCCCTTTGTTGATCCAGAAGTACTTACGGCTCAGTTGAAAGAAAAAGATGATCGCATATCTTTGTTGGAGACCCAGATGGCGGCTCAACAGGCGGGCTATGAGGCACAGAAGAGGCTGAACCTGCAAATGATGGAGATGATGAAGAGGATATACCTGAACGAGGTGTTCCCGAACGTGCAAGACCCGTAGTTTTTTTT
>NW_013634294.1:0-384 GCF_000695525.1 Brassica oleracea var. oleracea
TTAACACCTTAGCCGCCTTAACTATACGATTACGTTGAACCTTTTTACAAAAATTGACGTTCTATCTAAGGAGAAGATAACAGTCAAGTTCGGAAGATAAATGTCAAGTTTCAAAGGATAAACACCAATATCGGAAATGGCGAACATACACGAGAATAGGAAACGGAAATGAGCACGCAAAACTGAGAAGGGACAAAACTGCATCTTCGAGAGAACTAAGGTATTTCCGACTTGAAATTTTTGAAATCTGACTTGGAATTTTCGTAGGAAATTACTTTGAGGCTGCCATAGAACTTTAGGAAACGTAAAACCTAGGCGGATAGTCTAGCGAACTAAATTTTAAGCGATTTTTCCTGTCTCGATATATTGTTCCATAATTGTTCA
>NW_013634295.1:0-384 GCF_000695525.1 Brassica oleracea var. oleracea
TGTTTTCTTCTCATACTCTGTTTTTCTAATGACAGAATAGAGTCTCTATAAATTTTATAATTCAAAAAAAAAATAATGCGATTAAAAATTATAGTCAGTCTATTAATTCCCAATAAATAAGTTTCCGGGTTTCCAATATATTGAACCCACAATCCATATGAGATCGGAAACGGGAAAATAGTCATTTAAATCACCAACTTTCAAATTTGGTTGGAAAAAACATAAATTTCTTCTTCGTCGACCATTTAAAGCCTCAACTTATCTTGACTAACCACTGAAATTCGTTTTAAAATTTAAAAAAAATTCCTCCAAGGATTTGAACCCGTGACCAGATGTACAAATACGGCACAGCCAAACCACTAGGCTACGTACAAATTAATTAAC
>NW_013634296.1:0-384 GCF_000695525.1 Brassica oleracea var. oleracea
GTAGGGAAGTCAGTGAAAGTCGGATGTCCATTGTCGAGGGCCGAGTAAATCATACGGTTGATTCATGCGCTGATCCCGTTCCCGGATAGGTTGAACCTAATAAAAAGAACAAACGGTTAATAATGAATCAAATTTTAATGAAAAAAAAAATATGTTTAATTACCATGTTTGACCCTGTCCATGTGGATACGGAGTGAGATAGGGAAGATGGTCACGACCGGGCTGTCGAACCAACTCCGCAACACTCATCACTCCCGGAGGACCCGGAGGATCCGGAGGAGCAGGAGCGGGTGCAGCAGCGGGAGCGAGACGAGCAGGAGCGGGTGCAGCAGAGGGAGATGTATGGTGGGAGCTGTGGGGCGAAGGGGAATCCTGAAAATGGCT
>NW_013634297.1:0-384 GCF_000695525.1 Brassica oleracea var. oleracea
GTTCTTCCTGGTTTGATTAGAATGACGAAGAAGTTGTCATATTAACAGACATGAAAACTGGAATAACCTGATTTGAATGTGGGATAGCTTCTTCATCCTAACTCCTATGAGATTTATTCAAGTTCCTCGTGATTCTACACTACTTAATGTGTCCAAATATGACTTCTTACATCACGGTTCATCCTACTTTGATTAGAATGATGAAGAAGTTATCATATTCCCAAACAGGAAAACGTGAATAACCTGATTTGAATGTGGGATAGCTTCTTCAAGCTAACTCCTATTATATTTATTCAGATTCCTAGTGATTCTACACTACTTAATGTGTCCAAATATGACTTCTTACATCACGGTTCATCCTACTTTGATTAGAATGATGAAGAA
>NW_013634298.1:0-384 GCF_000695525.1 Brassica oleracea var. oleracea
GCGGGGATGGTTAACTTGGCAGTTTTTCGGGCCTAAACCGCCCAACTACCCATTTTAATCGTCTCATTTGCCTTATTTTGCCATTGCTGTACGGGAAACAGAAGGGAGAACCAGAGAGAAACTCCGAAGAAGAAAAGTCCGATTAAGAGAGAGAGTTTTCGATATTTGGCTGGATTGATCAAGTCCGAGTCAAGAACGATCGTCTGTGGGGTGAATGGGTGAATCCGATTGTCTGAACGTTCGAAGATCCGAAGGAAACCGCTCAAGAGGTGTCAGAAGAGACCGAATCAAACAGAACAAACCGACTCTAAGAAAAAGGTGAGTGTGTGACCATAGTCTAACGTATTGAATCATAGTCTGATTGATAGGAATGTTCTGTGTACT
>NW_013634299.1:0-384 GCF_000695525.1 Brassica oleracea var. oleracea
TTCTACGCAGACTTTGTGAAAGTCATTCAACTTTTCAATCAAAAACTAACAGCAAAAAGTTGTCTCGTTTCCTACTTTTTATGTTCAGCTAAAGGAACATTGATCTCACCTTAGGGAAGGAATTCCTTAGTGAAAACCATCTTAGACAATACAGGTTAATCCTGTGTCTCTGAGTAGCAAACCATCTTTGTCGACATTCCATAGCTTCAGAGAGACGTCCATAGTCCAGCAGAGTGCTAGTAGCCTCCACGGACAACCCTCTTTCATTCCCCTTCAAGTGATCCAGGAGCAGAAGCCATACCCTGGCTGCACCAAGTGGTATCAGAGTCCAGCAGAGTGCAAGCTTCTATATTAGCTTCTCCAATAAAACAGATTGAGGAGAGT
>NW_013634300.1:0-384 GCF_000695525.1 Brassica oleracea var. oleracea
CCTGAAAATTGCTATTACTACTATTAGCTTCATTCTCATAATTATAAACTTCTCCATGTTGAAACCAAATATAGTAATTTGGCGTGAAGCCTCTATTTATTAAATGCTTCCAAACATTTTCACGATTTGCAAATTTTGAATTGTTGCATTTCCGAAAAGGACAGAACATCTTACCGCTTTCTTGGGCGAACGGTGTGGAATCTGCTTGATGCATAAATGTCTCCAGCCCTTCGAGATATTCTTTCGTCACTCTCCCATTAGCATCTTTGTGCATATACATCCACCTCCGCAACTCGAAAATATTCCCAGAGCCCGACATTTTTTTTTTCTTTCACGTTTTTTTTTCTTGCTGGTGTGTTTAAAATGATGTTCAAACGTCCATAT
>NW_013634301.1:0-384 GCF_000695525.1 Brassica oleracea var. oleracea
GAACTTGTGTCATATTGCACAATATGATAGTAGAGAACGAACGAGGCTGATACACTCTAACTGATACATCTCAATTCGAGTCGGGAGAGACAAGCAGAAGTTCCAAGGTGAAAAGTAGAACAAGTTTTAATATCGGTAATATGCTAGGCATTCGCAATGATCTTCGGGATTCAGAGAAACATGATCGTTTGAAAGCTGATTTAGTTGAAAATGTTTGGCAAAAATTTGGTAACGAAGATGAATAATATTTGTATGTTCAAGAATTCTCAAAGTATTCAATAATATGTTTTTGTAATAAATTTGTTTATGTAATCTATTTTACACAAAAAATATTTTAAAAATTAGGGCTTTTTGCAAAAGTGACTCAAAACTTGGAGTCAAACA
>NW_013634302.1:0-384 GCF_000695525.1 Brassica oleracea var. oleracea
AACATATTATTAGATGTTTAATATGTTAAGATAAACACAATAAGAAACCCTAGAAATAGGAAAAAGAAGCTTCTGTTTAGGTTAGGTTTGTGTTTTCCATATCCCACATGTTAAAGAAAATTGTTTTTCATATAAATATAGATCAATGGAGAGGTGTTCCATAAGATCTAAGAGAAACATATCGAGTGCTTTAGTTTTGAGGAGTTTCTAAAAGTAATAAAAAAAATTGTTCTTATAATCCTTTCTGTTCCTAGAGATTTGAATTAGTTAGATATCTAAACAATCACACAAACGCAGGGAAAATGAGCATTTAATTCCCGAAGTATTTGAAATCGGGAGTTTTAATACTCAAGTATTGCTTGCGCATACTTATTCCCCAACTAA
>NW_013634303.1:0-384 GCF_000695525.1 Brassica oleracea var. oleracea
ACATGCTCGGAAATCTACTGACGAGACATCGGATATCCGCGATCTTCCTGACTACATCACCAAGACTGCGGCAGAAGTGATGGCCGTAAAGTCTCAAATCCATCATGCTACTAGTGCTGCCCCCGAAATCGATCGACTGTTGGAAGGAGCTCGGAAGACCCCTTTTACCAATCGCATTTCGGACATGAGGGTGTCCGATCAGGGGAAAATCAAAGTACCGAAGTACGATGGTATGGCCGATCCAAAAGCGCACCTTTAGACTTTCCACATCGCGATGGGAAGAGCTAGACTGATGGACGGCGAAAAGGATGCCGGTTACTGCCACCTGTTCGTTGATAACCTGGAAGGAGCAGCACTTGAATGGTTCGCACGCCTTCGTCGTAA
>NW_013634304.1:0-384 GCF_000695525.1 Brassica oleracea var. oleracea
TTGTTTTAAAATTTCCAAACACATTCTACATTTGTATTAATGTATATAAACTATCTTTCATGGTATATGGGAATCGGTTTAAATTTTTCTCAATTAATTTAGTAAAACTTTATAATACTCCCTAAATTGGGTAAAATCGCTATTCTCCAGAAAAACGGAGACAACAAAGGTTCTAAACCTCTTAGACCTTCATCATATGTTAGTGAACGATGCAACTATGCACTAAAAAATTATTTTCATATTTTTGAATTTTTCTCAAAATCTACGTGTTAACCCCTACGAAAATATTGAATTTTTAGGTAAATGCTCTATACACTGAAGCCTATGATCTTTAGCGTTTTTTTTAAATTTCTAAACACATTCTACATTTGTATTAATGTATAT
>NW_013634305.1:0-384 GCF_000695525.1 Brassica oleracea var. oleracea
GGAGTGTGCCAAGAATTCGAGAACTAATAGTGGAGGAGGATGTTGAGTGTGTATTGCAGACTCCTATTGATGTAGCTCGTCAAGACCAGAAAATGTGGGGTTTCTCAAGGAATGGAATCTACAATTCAAAAAGTGGCTACAAGTTAGCTGAGACTTTGCAGGAAATGCAGCTTCCTCCCTCTCCAGGTCTTCCTCCAATAGAAAAAAGACTTTGGAAAGATCTGTGGCAGACCAATACATCACCTAAGATCAAACATTTTATGTGGAGAGCACTGTCGGGAGCTTTAGCTGTCAAAAGTAGATTGCAGTCGCGGGGGATCTTGTTAGATACAACTTTTTCCAGATGCGGATTGTCAGAGGAGACAATATGCCATGTCCTCTTCC
>NW_013634306.1:0-384 GCF_000695525.1 Brassica oleracea var. oleracea
AAAAGTTGATCCACTGTGGAGAATCCAAAACCATTTCCATTAGATCTTGGGGGTCGTGGGAGATGACATGGTATCCAAGGGTCAATCCAAGTGTTGACCGTTGATCCATTACCAATAATAACCCGCAACCCTTGCTTGACTAAATCTCTTCCATGTAAAAGTGATTTCCAAGCATACAATGCCTTCTTTTTGAGTACCGCAGTAAGTATGTTTCCGTCTGGAAAATATCGAGCCTTCAACACTCTAGCCATTAAACACTCAGGATGCTGCATGATCCTCCAAACTTGCTTTCCCAGTAAAGCTTGATTGAAATTTGCTAAATCGCGAAAGCCCAGCCCCCCTTCTTTCTTTGGTAGACAAATCCGATCCCAGGAGAACCAGTGA
>NW_013634307.1:0-384 GCF_000695525.1 Brassica oleracea var. oleracea
CCATGTGAATTGTTACTTAATTGATAAATGATTTTGATGTTTTTTTTTAAGATTCACAAATTGATTATTTATAGGAAAGATATGGTGCCAAACAGCCAGAAATGTGAAATTTAGTCACATTTGTTTTGAAAATATCATTCAAAAATACTAATGATAACAAAAATGATAATCGGCTAACATTCATTATTTTTAGCACGCCAATATTACATTCATTCACAATGAGTAAAAGAGTAAGGTGCGGTCGTAAATATTTGAATTGTAGCTATAACAAAATAAAATAAACAAGTGAATAATAGTGAGAAACCAAATAAGTGAGACGACTGGGTAAAAAAATGTGAAGATTTATAAGGGATCGTCCACTGACACTTGTTTAGTGGAATGACG
>NW_013634308.1:0-384 GCF_000695525.1 Brassica oleracea var. oleracea
CCTCAACCATCGAACATCGAAACCGAGGAAGGAGAGTCGATTGCAAAAGGGAAGAACAGAAACGCCGGTCAAAAGAAACCGGGATAACCCCAGTGAAAGCCGCCGTCAACACTAAAGGGGCATGACGCGGAGACAAAAGCCGGCGAAGCGGAATTGAGGAAGCCACCGCCACCCAGAAACAAAAGCCAGCCGTCCACCGTCGGAGGAGAACGCGAGAACGCCGGAGACAAAATCCGATCGGTTGAACCGAAGTCGGAAAACTAAAAGGATGATCTCTCTCACTCTCAAACAATCTCTAACCTCTCTGAAATTTTTTTTTAATTGATAAGAGATGAAGAATAACGAGAGAGAGAGAGAGAGAGAGAGAGAGAGAGAGAGAGAGAG
>NW_013634309.1:0-384 GCF_000695525.1 Brassica oleracea var. oleracea
AATCTGAATCAAAAGAAGTTTTTTTACTAGTTGTTCTTCAGAAAAGATATTATATGCCTCCCATCGCTTCCAAAGTACTTAACTTAGGTTTAGGCAATGTAAAACTACAAAACAAATGACCAAAAAGCCCCTGAAATAACATAAAAATCGTCCAAGCAAAACACGCGGAGCGACCTAGCATAGTCGCTCCCAGGAGGTCACTCCCGACGCGTTTCTTCGTGTCTCGCTCCGTCAAAACACGAGCGACTTGAGCTGGTCGTTCTGGCTGGTCGCTCTGGCTGGAAGCGACCTTGGTAGGTCGCTCTGGCTGGGAGCGACCTTGGTAGGTCGCTCCAGCATGCTCGATTTTGGTGTCTCCGAACGAGAGGACGCGAGCGACCTTGG
>NW_013634310.1:0-384 GCF_000695525.1 Brassica oleracea var. oleracea
GTGAAAGACGTATTTGATACCAAAGGGGCTGCTAGATTTGAATTTCTGAACCACAAAGGAGAATAATCATTAAAATCGAAAAAGGAAAAAAGTATAAGGAGTAAGGACTTTGTACGTAAAAGTTACAAAAAACCTTAAGAAGTAAATACCTTTTGAGAAAACCATTCACCAAAACGAATCCAGTATACACTATTAGCAATCTCCAAACCTTCAGCTGTGTATTCAATATAGACAAAGAACCAGATCAACTGACAAGAAACTCCATGTGTATAATAAGATCAGTGTGAAGTCGTGAATCACAACTCAATGTTTATAACATCCAAAGGTTAAGCAAAGAAAAAAAAAACCTTGTCGGAGTTATTTAATGATAACATTGGCGTCAGG
>NW_013634311.1:0-384 GCF_000695525.1 Brassica oleracea var. oleracea
GTGAAAGACGTATTTGATACCAAAGGGGCTGCTAGATTTGAATTTCTAAACCACAAAGGAGAATAATCATTAAAATCAAAAAAAGGAGAAAAGTATAAGGAGTAAGGACTTTGTACGTAAAATTTACAAAAAACCTTAAGAAGTAAATACCTTTTGAGAAAACCATTCACCAAAATGAATCCAGTATACACTATTAGCAATCTCCAAACTTTCAGCTGTGTATTCAATATATACAAAGAACCAGATCAACTGACGAGAAACTCCATGTGTATACTAAGATCAGTGTGAAGTCGTGAATCACAACTCAATGTTTATAACATCAAAAGGTTAAGCAAAGAAAAAAAAACCTTGTCGGAGTTATTTAATGATAACATTGGCGTCAGG
>NW_013634312.1:0-384 GCF_000695525.1 Brassica oleracea var. oleracea
AGTACAGGAGGAAAATATGCATTAAATCAATATTGTTATATTTTTTGAATTTTCCACAAAATCTATGTGTTAACCCCTACGAAAATATTGAGTTTTATGTTAAACCCTCTATATACTGAAGGTTATACTTCTTCCTGTTGTTTTAAAATTTCTAACCATATTCTACATTTGTATTAATGTATGTTAAACTCTGTTTCGTGGTATTTGGGAATCGTTATAATTTTTTATCAATTAATTTAGTAAAACATCTTATACTCCCTATATTAGTGGACTAACCATTATAAAATTGTTATTCTCTAGAGAAATGGAGATAACAAAGGTTCCAAACCTCTTTGATTATCATCATATATTAGTACAGGAGGCAACTATGCATTAAAGCAATAT
>NW_013634313.1:0-384 GCF_000695525.1 Brassica oleracea var. oleracea
AGGGTTTAGGGTTTTGCTTTTTTTTTTCCAAAAACCACAAAAAACAAAAAAAAATTTTTTTTAATAAATCTGAATGTGCTTACAAAATTTTAACCGGTTCCAAAATTGGTTTACAAAATTATATTTGGTTTAAACATTTTGTTTACTTCTTCATTTTACGCTTGCCTTAAAACAAAAGTTCATCACTTTTAACCTTGGTTTGATCCAAGTCCATGAACTGAGCTCAAAATTATATTCAATAAACTTATAAAACATATATTTTACATAGAATCTTTTCAAGTCTTACACTTATCATCTTCACTTCCAGACACAAGCATCTTGTTAATGTTCAATGTATCTCAGACATGAAAGAAAGACTGCAACTTCACAGGCAATGTATCTATC
>NW_013634314.1:0-217 GCF_000695525.1 Brassica oleracea var. oleracea
TATTATAGATCATTCATCTACAAAGACAAGCTTGGATTCCACTTGATTAGACAAGACTACACGACTTTTAAGAAGTCCAGACGACTTCTAAGAAGTCCAAACGACTTCCAAGAAGTTCAGACGACTTTGTCAGAAGACTTTTATGAAGTTCAGACGACTTCCAGACGACTTTACAGGAAGTCCAGACGACTTTACAGGAAGTCCAGACGACTTTACA
>NW_013634314.1:235-384 GCF_000695525.1 Brassica oleracea var. oleracea
GAAGACTTCCAAGAAGTCCAGACGACTTCCAGACGACTAACAGGTAAGTCGTCCCAGAAGTCTTCCAGATCTGAAAAACCTGCATATTAAATCCAGATCTTTAAACCTGCATATCCAAAAACGTTCAAATGGCTTAAAAACAGAAAAAA
>NW_013634315.1:0-384 GCF_000695525.1 Brassica oleracea var. oleracea
CAGGACAAATAAGGGGATTTCTATTTTCGAGCTGTGGGAACATCACATGGCAGCTGTTAAGATGCAATTGCGGCAAGGCAGTGCATCTTTTCACTTCAACAACTGTCAAAAATCCGGGAAGATTGTTCCATTGTTGTCCGATGGGATCTGAGATGGTTAGTCTGTATTCATATAACCTTGTCGTCGCTCCAATCTAACTGTTTGTTGATGTTAATGATGAAGGACAAAACTCACTTGTTCAAATGGACTGATAAGTCAGTTGTTGAGGAAATTGAAGACTTTCAGGATCTGTTTGATGTGCTGCTAGTGGACAATTCCGAGTTTGAAAAATCAGTATGAGCTTCTGAGACAATGCTGAAACGACATAAGAGTAGACTTGAAGAG
>NW_013634316.1:0-178 GCF_000695525.1 Brassica oleracea var. oleracea
ATGGAAACAAAATATTTGAGAATATTCACTTTTATATTTAAAAAAAATCGATTTTTTTTTTTTAAAAAAAAAACAAAAAAAGAACAAAAAAAAGCGACAAAAAAAAACCTTGGCAACCTTCTTCACCGTCTTCTATATTCCATTGATTGTTCACAAAATTTTCACATTATTTCTACCA
>NW_013634317.1:0-384 GCF_000695525.1 Brassica oleracea var. oleracea
TATGACTTATCATGTTTTGTTAAAAACATGTCATTTTTTTAAAGCTTCTTAAATTTGTTTTGTGATACGATTGTAAACATGTGACATGATACGATTGTAAACATGTGACATGATACGATTGTAAACATGTGACATATGTAATCAATTGCAAATAATGTAAGCAAATAATTAATTATTCAATATATCGAAGATCACATTATATCAAAAGAAACCAATTGATTATCCAAGCAAATAAATTTATTAAATTTTTAAGTAAATTTTAATGTTAATATTTAGAACATTCCATTTCGTAACAAAAAAAAATGTATGGTCATTAATTTATGAAAAGGTGTCTGTATTTGATTTCTATTTTTAATATTTTATGATACTTCCTCTTGAAGATTC
>NW_013634318.1:0-384 GCF_000695525.1 Brassica oleracea var. oleracea
AAGGCGTAGACAATGGCTAGCAGCTCCTTCTCAGTTGTAGCATATTTTATTTGGGCTTCAAAAGAGTTTTACTCGCATAGTAGATCACATGAGTCTTCTTGTCCTTCTTTTGACCAAGAACAGCTCCCACAGCATAGTCACTAGCATCACACATGATCTCAAAGGGGAGATCCCAATCTGGTGGCTGCACACTGGGGGCACTAACCAGCTTGTCTTTCAACTTCTTAAATGCTTCCAGACATTCCCAATCAAAGTTGAATGTAGCTTCCTTGCATAAAAGCTTAGTCATTGGCCTTGCTATCGTTGAGAAGTCTTGGATAAATCTTCTGTAGAATCTAGCATGACCAAGGAAGCTTCTAATGTCTTTAACCGTCTTTGGTGGGG
>NW_013634319.1:0-384 GCF_000695525.1 Brassica oleracea var. oleracea
CAAAATCTGTGGTAACCCCTACGAAAATATTGAATTTTTCTGTAAACTCTCTATATACTGAAGTGTAGTATGTGTCGGCAAGGTATCAAGTCTGGAGAACTTGATTGTTTAGTAGCACGTTCTCATTCCTTGTTTCCCAGTTATCATGGTTTAGAAAGGCAAGTGATATCTTATTTGCAAGAGATGTTCTTTGAAGTAAAAAGTCATGTTTATGATTGAAAGGGACAGGGACGCAAAGAATACTCTCACTACTAAGTCCATTGCTACGTTGGTGAAAGAGTGCAGTTCAGTTTGCAGGTTTTTGCTTGGTTGTTATGTGATATACTAGCTCTCTTTACTGGTACATGGGCATCGTTTTAATTTTTTGTCAATTAATTTTGTAAA
>NW_013634320.1:0-383 GCF_000695525.1 Brassica oleracea var. oleracea
GAGAGGCACGTGTGTATATATTTGCGTATGCACTTTCATTCACCCTAAAAAAAAAGGAGAAAAGGCTGCAGCCGTTTACGAGAGAAAAAAAAAGAGAGAGTGCATGTCGTTGGGGTTAAAGAGAAAGAGGGAGTTGATCCCCACTGATACATCATCTGCTACGTTGTGGTGGTGTGTTTTCCTCGCAGACGGGACCTAAGGAGAGAAACGGAGAATCCTTGTCGAAGGAGAGAAAAGATAAAATTTTGACTTGAGCAATAAGATGAAGGTTAATTAACAGAGAGCACGACGGACCTGGTGATGAAGGAAAAAAGAAGACACTTTGAATATAAGTTTGTTTTAAGAGATTCTGGTCAGATCTGAGAAATTTTTTACCATATTTT
>NW_013634321.1:0-383 GCF_000695525.1 Brassica oleracea var. oleracea
GGGTTCGTATGCTTGATTTTGATCTTGGGATTGGGATTTGAGTAAAACAGAAAGAGTAAAAAGAAATGAACCAAAAAGAGTGAGAAAAGAAAAAAAAGCCACTAGGGATTTTCTTTTTTTTTAAAAAAAAAAAAGGGCTCTTGTGTTTATAAATAGAATCCCCTTTAGAATAAAAGGAAAAAAAAACATGAAAAGAGTGGGGAAATGAAAAATAAAAGAGCTGAGTGAATTAAAAAAAAATCCCTAGTTGGCAAAAATAAGAAATGAGAATGTGTTCAATTGGTGAGAGATGAAAATGAGTGTATCTTTGGGTTTTGGGATGATGAAAAGAAGAATGGTAGAGCTTGAAATCATTTAGGAAAGGGGTAGAATGATGAGAACAA
>NW_013634322.1:0-383 GCF_000695525.1 Brassica oleracea var. oleracea
TTTGAATAATTAGGATATTGTTGGCGCTAATTTCATCGTTCGAGAGGGTTGGCGATATATTTATCTCATGGTAAGAAACATCTTATTCTTGACCTAATTCATCTGTTTCTTTTTTTTTTCTTTTAAAAAAAATACTTTATTCATCTATTTCTTTAATATCAAAAATTCATTAAATAAATGACACATTAAATTATTATTTACAGGTTACCATTGTACGGAGAAATGAAAGTGGTATTTTTCGTATATCTCTGGTACCCTAAAACGAAGGTAATAGATAATTAAAAAAGTCATTAGTTTGAATGATACTTAACAATAGTATTGGTTACTAAAACTAACTGGATGAAGGGAACGAGACATGTGTATGAGACGTTGTTGAAGCCATA
>NW_013634323.1:0-383 GCF_000695525.1 Brassica oleracea var. oleracea
CTCTCTCTCTCTCTCTCTCTCTCTCTCTCTCTCTCTCTCTCTCTTGAAACCTCTCTTCGACGAAGGCGTTTTCTTCGTCTCTTCGGTGACTCCTCTCGGCGACGTCTGTTCTGTGGCTTCCAGCGGCAACGTATCTGTCGGTGACTCACGTCGGCGACTTCTCTCTCGGTGGTTATCGTCGACGCGACGAAGCTCTGTCTCGGTTGTTCTCCTGAAATCGAAAGGTAAGCGATTGTTCATGCATGTCTTAGATTATCCATATTCTTGCTCTGATCGGTTGTTTCTTTGTGTAGTTTGTTGGTTGTCGGCAAATCTGTCTCGCGGTGGATTTTGTGGTCGAAGATTTCCCTCGGTCTCTCACCTCAAATCGAAAGGTAAACAAG
>NW_013634324.1:0-383 GCF_000695525.1 Brassica oleracea var. oleracea
ACTTGCCAGAAATCATTATCTATGATGGCATTCACGTGGTGCTTCATTGCTTCATCTCCTATCCCCCTTGCTAAGGCTTACTGCCACTTAACAGCTTCTCATGTCTGAACTACCTGCATCTCCAGCTTCTTTACATGGGTGTTCAAAGTCTCAAACTTTGTGTTCAGGTTGTTGTAGACAAAATCAATCTTCCCATTGAAACCCACTGTCAGCTTCTATTGGCCTTCAAGAACCTGATCAAGCATTGATTCTATTTTGCTCTCCTGATTTTTTTGGTGGTGGATTCTTGTAAGATGAGTTTCCATAGCTCTTGATGTTGTTGTTGTTGCTGTAGTTGTTGTAGGGTTTCTGGTACTGCGAACTCTGGTTGAAATTACTCCTCT
>NW_013634325.1:0-383 GCF_000695525.1 Brassica oleracea var. oleracea
TGTGATGTGGCTCCACAACCCTAGCCTCCGAATGGCTGTCTTCACCAACCTAGACCACAACAGGTAGTTTCCACTACCCTTTAACACAACAGGAACTGTAATCACTTTGTAATGTCCCTCCATCTTGATTTAGTAGATCCGGATGAGTAACAAGAGATGGGTTTTGAAATGAAGCTGAAGAACACTCTAAGTCTCAATACCAAAGCCAATCTGGCTCTGATACCATATGAGAATAGAGATTAGAACAGGTATTGAGAGATTAAAGAGAGATTAAAGAGAGATTAAGGATAGGATGAAGAGATTTATGAGATATAAAAGAGAACCATGATGAACTAGAGAGAGAATGTGATCAAAACGTGTTAATCATTAATCAAGACAGAGTT
>NW_013634326.1:0-383 GCF_000695525.1 Brassica oleracea var. oleracea
TTGAAATCCACCGTTGAGTCGAAACATAACTCGTTCCTACTATCTATGACAACCCTCATCTTGCCATAGTCGAGGTCAACATCTGTTGTTTCTCCAAGAGCATCCCCAATACTTTGGAATATGGTTGTTGACCAAAACTCCGTAGGAATGCCCACCAATTGGATCCAAAAAGGGATCGCAAAAGGAAAGTCTTTGGCCATCTTAGGCTGCCACCGTGCCAGCGTTATCATCCAGAAATCAAAATGATACGGCTGGGACTCCAGGACCGCCACCAGATCTTCCTCAACATCGAAGTGGAATTGAAATCTCCCGTGGCCCAAATCCGCTCCTGTGACCCGTTCCTCCACCTTCCAAATCTTTGGCAGCATCAGCAACAAAGATGA
>NW_013634327.1:0-383 GCF_000695525.1 Brassica oleracea var. oleracea
TAGTAATGTGTAGATTTTGATTTCTACAAGTTTTAGATTTATAGTAATTTTGTAGAACTCAGTTTCTACAAGTTTTTACATTTATAGTAATGTGTAGATTTTGATTTCTGCAGGTTTAAGATTTATAAGATTATGATTTCTACAGATTTTGGAGCGATAGATTATGCGTGGAATGTGTATTCTAAATAATTTTAAAGTATTATTATTTACTTAGAACATGTATTCTAAACAAAATAGATTCAATGGAAAAAAAATTTCATTTCTACTTCGTAGAATGTCAATTTTACTTTATGTAGAACAAAATCTGAAGTTATGATTTAAACTTTTTTAGAACTGAAAAAATACCACTAAATTCATATAAGTATTTCATTAGTAGTTACTAT
>NW_013634328.1:0-383 GCF_000695525.1 Brassica oleracea var. oleracea
TTTTCTTAAAACAATTAGAAACATAATTATAATAATTAATAAGTAATATCAGTCATTGAACAAATCTATTGTTACCGTTAATAGCCAGGGCCGGCCCTGGGATAAAGCAGGTAAAGCCCATGCTTTAGACGCCAAATTATATTATATATTTATAGGGCAGAAAAAGTTCTAAAGTTAGTTGTAGTGTAATGGTCGACACTGCTTTTAATTTAACCAAAAGGACGGGGTTTGAAACTCAACTTTGTTTTTTAGGTGAAATATTTTTATAGTTAGATTAGGATTTAGGCGCCAAAAACCAATGGACCGGGCCTGTTAATAGCTATTGTGATGGCATACTCATGTGGAATTCCATCAAATGAACCATAGTCTATCCTTCCATTACC
>NW_013634329.1:0-383 GCF_000695525.1 Brassica oleracea var. oleracea
CGCTCGCCGGATCCTCGCCGCCCGTTGAAAATCTCTCCCAGCTAAAGGCAAGTCAATAATATCGAAGTTCCCTTAGGTCTGCTTCTTTGAGCTATGTTATTGTTTGGGCGATGTATCGTCTCTTTTTGTTATTACATCATTTTGGTGTTTAATTCTTGCGGACAAAGTATTCGATGAAATTGCTCAATGAACATTTCGCTCTCTTTTATTGCAGGGACAACTCTTGTGTTTATCATGACGAGCCTGCTATGGTTAACGGCAGAAGAAGCTGCAAAGAACAGAGGTAAAGTTCTTTCCTTGTACCGCCAGTTACTAAGGAGCGTGAACTCACCGAAACTGCAGCTTAGTTACGCTTCAAGACTCGCCAAGAAAGCTGAGATTAA
>NW_013634330.1:0-383 GCF_000695525.1 Brassica oleracea var. oleracea
CCACCATTTTCCAGTCCCAAATCAGCTTTGAGAAGCTTCACAAACCACTCCCAATTGATATTATTCTCAATCTCGACCACAGCCCATGCGATTGGTACAATCCTATTGTCTCCATCTCTTCCCACAGCAGCTAAGAGCTGACCTTTGATATCCCACTTCAAAAAGGCCCCATCTAACCCAATGATAGGCCTACAACTCTCTATCCAAGTTTCTCTTTGCGATGTAAAACAAACATACATGCGATCGAACCTTTGCTTGCTTGTTGGAGTTGCTCCTGGAATAGTCTCAATCACCACCTTAGACTCTGGGTTTGTTCTCATAACCTCTGCCTGATAATCCCATATGCGAGAGAAGTGTGTTTCATGGCCATCTTTTCTTTCCCG
>NW_013634331.1:0-383 GCF_000695525.1 Brassica oleracea var. oleracea
TTAGTTACAGAATGGCAATCATTACTTTTACTTGCCGTTTGATGAACTTAATTAGTAGACAGTAAGCTTTAGTTTGGCGGATGTCTCACTATGCCTCTCCAATTCAACTTCTTGCTTTTACTCTTGTTCATTCCGCAACAGGACCTGTGTCTACTCCCTCACTTATCTCCTCTAACTTTGCATATATTTCCTCTATTTCTGGATGTGAAATGTCTCCCACAATAAGTTCTGCCAGTCACAACTTTGTCACAAACTCCATCCAGCTTTATTCTGAATCCTCTCTCTCACAGTCTTTTGAAACTTTCTCCCATTTTCGACAGAGACACTCTGGAGCCAACAACTCTTAGTAACTCCAGATTACTTTGTTTGGTCTTATCGATAAT
>NW_013634332.1:0-383 GCF_000695525.1 Brassica oleracea var. oleracea
CTAAGAAGCCAGAAGCTTGTTCATTGAGTGACTTCAGACCCATCAGCTGCTGCAATATTGTCTACAAGCTAATCTCGAAAATCATTGCGAACAGGCTTAAACCTATTCTGTCTGAGTGTGTTAGCCCCAACCAGGCCGCTTTCTTAAAGGGTCGCAGTCTCGGGGAGAATGTACTTTTAGCAACTGAGCTCATCAAAGATTATAACAAATCCTCTTGTCACCAGAGCGCTATGCTAAAAATAGATATTCGTAAGGCTTTTGACACAGTCTGTTGGGAGTTTGTCACCAAGGTGCTTGCGGCTCAGGAGTTTCCTCCTATGTTCATTGCTTGGATCCAAGAATGCATATCTTCGCCTAGATTCTCGATTGCAATAAATGGTGAA
>NW_013634333.1:0-383 GCF_000695525.1 Brassica oleracea var. oleracea
CCCTGAGGCCCCCTTGGGAGATCACCCAGTAGCTGATTCGATCACAATGCTCCCCCCCAGACTCGCCGACCATCTGGACGCCCCAAAGATAAGCGCGTTGCATCAACAGGAGAGATCCCGGTAATCTTTCTTTCCTATGCTTCCTATTGCATCAATCCTTGCCTTTCACTCATATAATACCCTTTCGCTTTGTCTTGCAGCCCCCAAAGAAGAAAAAACTTATTCCTAACAAATGTGGGCGATGTGGCCGTACCGGTCACAACAGAACCAACTGCATTATTCCCATCTGACTGGGGTGAATCCTATATCCACCGGAAATTACCTTTTGGATAGCGCATTCACCCCCCAAGAGGATCCTTTTTGTGGTTTTAGTTTTTGGGATG
>NW_013634334.1:0-383 GCF_000695525.1 Brassica oleracea var. oleracea
ATAACCAATTTAATCCATGCTTAATATGTCAAGCTCCTTTCTTTATTGTTCTATTGTCTTATTCTATTATCAATTTTGAATAATCTTCTTTACTAAATAGGATTTCATCTTTTCCTTTAAATTGTACAACGTTCTTATCTTTTGATAATTAATTTTAAGATGTTGTAGATTATTTCAACCTTTTTCAACATGTTTATCAATATATTCCTATTTTCACTTATAAAGAAATTGTTACACCAGTCACGACTTCTGCCGCTTGGTTACATTATAGAGAAATAGCTTTTGGTGGGAATTTTTTTCACGCAAGAATCAAATAACAGAACAATCAAAAACTTAAACGAAGAGAAATGGTCACGATTTGTTGATGGCTCCGTCAATTTTTT
>NW_013634335.1:0-383 GCF_000695525.1 Brassica oleracea var. oleracea
TCTTGAGATGGATCAAAACCGTCAACATTTGACTCTTGTGTAAGGTTACCCATTGTCTTCTGTAAGTACTCTTGGGTCCCTATATTCACATCTAAGGTGCTAAATAAGCTGCCAAACACATCAGACAAATCTGCATCCTGGTTATGAAACACAAAACATGACATTAATATTTTTTAAAGAAAGATTCCATCCTTATAATGATATCACACAAATGATCCAAAACATCATCCTTACATAATTATTACACACAGCAAAGACAACATCATTCTTAAAATAATATTACAAACCGCAAACCGAGTACATGAAAAAGAAAAGCAACCAAAGACATGAAAATATAACAGCAACCGAAGACATGAAAAATGATCTACTTCTTGTTTACCTTT
>NW_013634336.1:0-383 GCF_000695525.1 Brassica oleracea var. oleracea
AAAGATCTTTGGTAACATCTTACAGCATGATGATACGGCAGACTCTGCCACAAGCGAAGGTATGAATCTCGACACTGTTTTCTCTGGAACTACTGCGCAATGGGAAGAAACATTTGGTCAAAGGTATTGGAAAGCCAGCATGGATACGACGCCACATACTTCAGCTATGGTGGAGACTGAGAGGAGCGGTGCAGGTGCTAGATGCTTGGCTGAGGCTGCTGAGAAATGTAGTGCTGGTGCTAGGTGCTTTGCGGTGGAGGCTGAGAAGACCAGTGCTAGGTGTTTTGCTGTGGATGCTGAGAAGAAAAATGCTAGGTGCTTTGCATTGGAAGCTGAGAAGAACAGTGCGAGATGCTTTGCTCTGGAAGCTGAGAAGAACAGTG
>NW_013634337.1:0-383 GCF_000695525.1 Brassica oleracea var. oleracea
GTGGTAGACCACTCCCAAAAACCTTTCCCTCCTTTTAAGCTTTCATTATTTGATGAGTGAGGCATTCTTAGGAAAGTCTTACATGTGCATAATGTTGAGAGTATCGGGAACGACAATGCTTGATCTTCATTCTTGCTAGATTAGGCACATCATTGTCTAGCCATAGATGGGGGTGAGTGTTGTAAAGTTTGATTTGGGAGTATGAGAAAGTGGAAGGAAAAGAGTGAACTCTTGTGCTTAATTGACTAGTCTTTATGGGATAAGTTGAGAAACTTCTAGCTCAGTTTATGAAAAGCCTTGGCCTCCGAAAAAAAATATATATATATATGAAAAAAAAAAAAAAAAGGAAGAAAGGGGGCTAGCAAAACTGTTTAGAGCTAAGT
>NW_013634338.1:0-383 GCF_000695525.1 Brassica oleracea var. oleracea
AACAAAAGACACCATAATAACGTTAAGCTTTGCCATGGTTTTTTTGGATATACGGGGAGTTAATGTTTAATTATTCTCACGTTAGAAATAAGAAAATTGCTTTTAAATTTATGATCTGATTTGAATAAACGATGATAGCCCTATTTATAGATATGAATAATCAATATTAAAAATATTTTGGTGATGAATAACTTTGCTTTCAACGGTTTTTAGTTCATTAATTTTTTAAGTTACATTTTTCTTTATGAAGTTATTAACTGTTTAGGTTAATCATTTATATAAAATGAAGTTATTAACTGTTTAGATTAATCATTTATATAAAATAATCATTTATTTAAAAAAGTAAATTAGAATTCTTGTAATATAGAAATAAACATACAAAA
>NW_013634339.1:0-383 GCF_000695525.1 Brassica oleracea var. oleracea
TTTGGTTCATTCTGGTATTTCAACACAACGAAATCCATTGGTACGTGGCAGTTTTTAATTCTTACCGGCACGTCATCTAGCACTCCCTCAGGTATTCTAATGGATCTATCAGGAAGAACCAAAGTTAGTTTGGTGGGTTTGAACTCGTCGTATTACAGGGATATCGCGATAGAGTGTGGCATGAGATTCACGCTGGATCCTAGGTTTCAAAATATCGATCGACAGGGCTGTCGCTGCGTCGTTCGATACTTCTTCCAGAAAGCTTTACGGAAAGGTTTGATTTATATTCTATAACTCACTAGATTAACGCTCGTCTGTATCTAGTCAGTTAAATCGTACTAGTTTATTTTCAGGTATTGAGTCAAGCAATGGCTTGATCTCAA
>NW_013634340.1:0-383 GCF_000695525.1 Brassica oleracea var. oleracea
GTAAGGGAAGGCTTTTATTCAAGTGATTCAAGAGGTTCAAAACATATTATCTTTAAGGTGGTTTACTCTCGAAACGAGTAGACTTGACATTGCACATAATATATCTAAGAAAGGGATCAACTCATGCATACAATGCTCAATCTCCATTGTTCTACCCTTTTCCCAAACATACAATTACACAATCATTCCCAAATGTCAAACCCAACTCACATCTCTCACCAAAAGATCCTAAGAACATTAACTCCTTCTCTTTAAAATCTACAAGGGACTTTTCACAACCTCAAAACATTACTTAGCTCCTATTTTTTTTTTCTTTTTCTTTTCTTTTCATATTTTTATTTTTTTTTCTTCATTTTTTATTTTCTTTTCTTTTTTATTTCGTT
>NW_013634341.1:0-383 GCF_000695525.1 Brassica oleracea var. oleracea
CAACCTAAGTTTTATGTGAATAAATATGTCATATATAATATCTCATTCTATAACATATTTACACAACCATGCTAAGACGTAATAAACTATTAATTAGAAAACATAATATGCAATTCAAAACTCAGCTTTTTTAGTAAACTAGTGGTTTTGCCGATACCGCCGGATGTATGTGTTAATTGTGTAATCGAATGCTTGGTATGTGTTTGATGTTGATATTAGAAGTGAGTACTCGACTCTGATTTTGTGGTGCTGAAATGGTGGTTAGCTTAATTTGATGTTTACTTAGAAGTACTTATATGATGGTTTGACTTATGATTTGACTTATGTACAAAACGATCATTTGTTTATGAAGAAGTTGAGAACACGTTAATTTTAGGTGAAAT
>NW_013634342.1:0-383 GCF_000695525.1 Brassica oleracea var. oleracea
CCACAGTCAAACCGAAGTTACTGTGGTAAAACTCCAAAGTTACTATTCGCCCCAATACTCTTCCTCTATCAATGTATCACTTCTTCTCAACACTCCCCCTCAAGCTTGACCATGTAGAACAAGTCAAGCTTGGAAACCATGAAGACCTCCCTCATTAAAAACCTCACCAAGGAAAACCCATTGGGATAAAACCTTGATGAGGGAAAAAGAGTGGAGACTCCATGGTTAAGGGGCTCAGCTCCTTGGAGTAAGATCAATGAGTCCAAGCCTTGATAGTATGGACTCCATTATCTTTAATCTCGCTGCCTTAGTAAACACATCTGCAAGCTGGTCTTGACTTCTTGTATAACATGGCAGTATCACTCCTAAGATAATCATCTGCC
>NW_013634343.1:0-383 GCF_000695525.1 Brassica oleracea var. oleracea
TTTTTTTTTTTAATTATCTGTAAAACTTCCCGTCATACACTCAAAATGACAAATATTTATTTAAAATGCAGTCATGAGCAAATATCTCCATGTTCTTATATAACAACTCATCATACTCATTGTGATTATTGTATTTGCCATTTCTACTGATTGATAATTTTAGGTCTCAAATGTATTATATTTGAATCATATGCCTAAGTGAATATTAGTTAGCTTCCTCTTTTCTTTCAATTTGTGTACGTTTATCTCATAACTATCGTAGTGAACGGTGACGATGATGAAGAAGATAGTAAGACTAAAAAGAAGGTATGAAGTGCTCAAAATAAATCAAACCTAAAGAAAACTATCAAAAGTTTCAGGCTGGACATGGTCATGAGACCCTA
>NW_013634344.1:0-383 GCF_000695525.1 Brassica oleracea var. oleracea
CAAAATCGATCGACCGCATGAGCCAGCAGTTGACCGACAGAGAGAGAGACCGATATCGATCGACCCCCTCACCTCCCATCGATTGACGGGCACCTCTCACCTACCGAGTGCGGTTACCATCTATTGATAATGACCGAATCAACGCACTCAGACCACCACCTAAACCTCTAGCAAACCCACCAGAACCTACAACCAACCCTTCAGACACTACACTAGAGCCTATGAAAGTTGATGAGGCAACTGAAGGAAGAAAGTTAAGGAAAAGGAAAGATAAGATTCCTAAGAACCTTAAAAGGGAAGCTAATGAGAAGGAAATGGATGATTTCACTAAGAGATTCCTCAGAATCCCAGTGGAGAAACCTTTTGATGAAGTTTATTTCACA
>NW_013634345.1:0-383 GCF_000695525.1 Brassica oleracea var. oleracea
TTTAGAATTGAAAACAAAATGTTTATATAAAAATAAATGAAAAAAAACATGCAGGGTTGCGTGGATCGAGATCTAGTTATTATTAAAATATTTTACACATATTTATTGGAATTTTTAAAATATAATATATAAATATATATCTTATATATTAAAACAGAAGTCACAACCTTGATTTATGTGTGATTTTTTAGAAAATGGACGTAATGGACCTAATACTAGAAAGTCATATTACAATTAATCTATAATCTTATCTATTAAAATATAAATATGACTCAATTATTAGAAAATCGTCAAATTTAATGGTTTCATCATTTTCCATATATTTTACTTATTAATGCAAAAGTATTTAAACGAGATTTACCTACAATCTTGGTGTTTCATAC
>NW_013634346.1:0-383 GCF_000695525.1 Brassica oleracea var. oleracea
TTTCTAAACATGTGAAATGACAAGTTCACAATTCTCATATGCTGATGATTACTGTGTTACATTCTATAATTGTTACAGCCTATCCCTTTTGTCTCCTAGTCTTACAGGCACAGTTGATGAAACTTGAAATTTTTAAATCATTGTGAGTAGTTAAGATTGTGCAGTTGATCTTGCATTTTAGTTCACTACTGGTCCTTCTTTGTTATGCCTGATTGTGATCTTGATTTTCTAATATGTTCGAATTATATATCATCTTAACTCTTTTTTTAAATACGAACATTTAGTAAATTATCTATTATTTTCTTGAAATATATTTTGATGATAAACTATAATACGTGTTTTCCAAATATATTTTGTAAGTAGTTTAACTATTTGTAATTGTT
>NW_013634347.1:0-383 GCF_000695525.1 Brassica oleracea var. oleracea
TTCAACTTGCGTATTGACTGAAGCAAAGCCTTTGGTCGTTTTGAGCTGTGGAATCCTCATTAGGCTATTCGAAACATGTGCAACAAAAAAACAATAAGACGGTTATCTCTCCCTTCATTGGATTGCAACAAAAAAAAGTAATATTTTTCTTAACAAATCAACAGTCGCCCGGTTTGGAACTCGGCAGGAATTGGAGACATTAACAACAAGTTCGTTATCAGCAAAATTTATGACTCGATCAGGATTCCTCGACCCGAACTCGTCAGGAATTGGAGACATTAACAACAAGTTCGTTATCAGCAAAATTTATGACTCGATCAGGATTCCTCGACCCGATTGTGTGATTGTATGATACAGAGAATAAGCTAGAGTGTAGTACATTG
>NW_013634348.1:0-383 GCF_000695525.1 Brassica oleracea var. oleracea
TTATAATTTTACAAACCATACAAATCAATGTACAATAAACTTTTTTCTATTTAATTTATACAAACATACCAATATATATTTAATATAAAAAATTATATTTACAGTTTTGAAACTAAAATTATTATCAGCAATTTGAGCATCACCGCACCTAGACTTGCTGAACAAAGCAGCCCAAATTTGAAAATAGAAATTATTAAATCTTTGTTAATAAACATGATCCTACTGACAAACGATATTAGATATGCATATGTTCAAAATATTTACTATTTAATCATTATTAATATATAGAAAATCGTTTTCATAAACTGAGTACTTTCAATTGCAGAAAATCTTTGATTAATCAACCAAAAATTTGGAAACCAGATATATTCGCCACCGTAATC
>NW_013634349.1:0-383 GCF_000695525.1 Brassica oleracea var. oleracea
ATCACTCTAATCACCTCCTTTGAGCTCCAAATGCACCCAAGTGTCTCTAGGAACTCCATGTGGTACTCCAATACCTGATACAGACATATGTATGCAAAATGCAACCTAGACATGACTAAATCCTAATCTATATGATGAAAAAGCACATGAATAAATGGATAAACAATGTGAATATGCAAGATATCAACTCCCCCAAACTTATTCTTTTACTTGTCCTCAAGTGAACTTTCTAGAACTCATAGGGAGAGAGGTTTGAAGGTGGGAGCTCATAGCCAAAAGAAACACACAAAGCACTCAAATCAACATTAAAATTCAGCATTAGTACACCCTCTCTTCTTATACTCTAGCTTCTCTAGGCCTATCTGAACTCTTTTCATCCCTAC
>NW_013634350.1:0-383 GCF_000695525.1 Brassica oleracea var. oleracea
GTTTTGCTGCGGCTGAGTTATGGTTATGTTATGGCTGAGTTATATTTGTGTCATGAATAACCTAATGTTATGTTATGACTGTGTTACTCTTATGATACGGCTGAGTTACTGTTTTGTTGTGGCTGATTTTATTGTTGGGTTATATGATCAGATGGATACTACTGAAGTTAAATCAGGGGATTACCCACCAAGACTTTACCCTGAAGGGTCTTCTAACCTAGATGGTAAAGTTATTAATCAAAATTTCCATCCAGGGCATTTCCCCCACGTTAGAGAAACTGTTTGATCGGAAAACGGTAATAAAGAAAGTATGGGTTTTAACAAAGACGTCTTATTTATGGTCGGTGAAAACGTTCAGTCGGTTACAAGGGAAACGAAGAGAG
>NW_013634351.1:0-383 GCF_000695525.1 Brassica oleracea var. oleracea
TTTAAGTAATGACATATATTCTGTCCGTTTCAACAGTTCTACTGAATCCATTCAGTTCAACCTTTCTGATATGCGCATACCTAAAGAATGGGTAGATGGTGTTTGGAAGATGGAAAAAGAGGTAAACCAAATGCCTAAGATCCACTTAGATTGAAGTTCACTTCAATATTTTGATATATCGGTTTTGTTTCTCAGATAGAAGTACAATAGACTCAGAGTGTGAAGCCAAGACAAGACAATCATGAAAAAAAGGTATGAAATATTTATACATCATATTAGGAAGGCTTTCATGAATAAAAGATAAAATGATCCTGAATTTTGGTCTTTCTAATATACTTTGTATTTGTTTTTAATTAAAGGGGAAGTCTGTTGTTGGTATGAAG
>NW_013634352.1:0-383 GCF_000695525.1 Brassica oleracea var. oleracea
ATTTAAATTCCTGCGATATAATAAAATTCCAGTTCTTTTTATAACACAACCCAGTTTATTTCCTCTTAAAAATGTTGACTTCTTTAGAAAACTCCCCAAACATCACATTAAAATCGAAGAAAATCAAACTTGTAAACCTATCATTAACTTTGTACCCATACTTTTTGAGCAAAACACATCACCAAATCCAACTGACCTAGTGACTAATAATAGACACCAATTATTTGTCTGTGAATTCATAGTGATGCAATGGTTGTCATGTATATATTTTTCATACACATATACAGACCACACGGTAAGGTTAAATGATTAATACAATAGAGAATGGTACAGTTTAATCTATACTATATTAAAAGGGTTATATGAGCATCAGAGAGTGTGTC
>NW_013634353.1:0-383 GCF_000695525.1 Brassica oleracea var. oleracea
GAAAATTTATTTTACGGTTTCGGTGGAAAAAATTATTTTTTGGTTCTTACGAAAAAAAACATTTTTGCAAATTTTATATAATTTAATTAAAGTGGTGAAAATCTATATATATAATTGAAAACCCATCATTACCTTTTGTATTTACCCAGCATAAATATGAGTTTTAAAATTAATACCCATGGTTGACCCAATTAATCTTAGATGGGTAAAAACCCAAGCCATTATTAGTGGGTTTGGGTAAAGCTTAACATCCCTAGTTCTTGTTAGTGCATAGGGAAGAAGTGAAGCTTTGATGTTTAATGTAGTAGATTGAGTCTGTAGAGCTTAATATTGTAGAGAGGTTATAGGAAGAAGATACAACTTTGGCGATGGTTGTGATATGA
>NW_013634354.1:0-383 GCF_000695525.1 Brassica oleracea var. oleracea
ATCCGCAGGCTGAGGTGGAGGCTGGGGGACTGATGTGTTCGCGAAGGTGAAGTCTGCAGAGCTATATCGAGCTATTCCTCCCCTGGTCAAGACATCAGCTACTTTCTTCATGAACTTGGCTGAAGTCCTTGCTTACTTCATCACAGTCTTGCTAAGTGTCTTGCACTTGTCTTTCAGCTTTTTTATCGTCCTGTCTTGTGCTTTGTTCCATCGCTGAAGTCGACCAATATGTTCATAAGCATCACGAAGCGCACCACGAGGAAGAACTCCAGCATATGGCTGGAAGTAGTAGCGCAGAGGTCCATAGACGGATTCAGATGCTTCTGCAGCAGGTTCGTCATGTCTCGTCCTCCTTTTCCTTGGTGCAGCAATGGGATCGAGAG
>NW_013634355.1:0-383 GCF_000695525.1 Brassica oleracea var. oleracea
ATTCAAAAATATGAAAATACTGTTTTAATGCATAGTTGCATTCTTCAATAACATATGACGAAGGTCAAAAAGGTTTGGAACCTTTGTTCTCTTTGTTTTTCTAGAGAATAGCGATTTTTAGTGGTTAATCCACCAATTTAGGGAGTGTTAAGAAGTTTTACTAAATTAATTGAGAAAAAATTAAAACGATGCCCATATACCATGAAGGATTGTTAAATATACATTAATACAAATGTAGAATGTGTTTAGAAATTTTAAAACAACACTAAAGATCATTGGCTTCAGTGTATTGAGCATTTACCTAAAAATTCAATATTTTAGTAGGGGTAACACATGGATTTTGAGAAAAATTCAAAAATATGAAAATAATGTTTTAATGCATA
>NW_013634356.1:0-383 GCF_000695525.1 Brassica oleracea var. oleracea
GAGATAGAAATTGACGAGCCAAAGTCATTTAAAGAAGCTATGATGAGAAAGAAAAGCAAGTTTTGGAAGAATTCTGCCGGGGATGAAATGGATTCTCTTCAAAGAGCTGGCACATGGATACTGATTGAAAAACCCGAGAATGCAAAAGTTATAGGCAGCAAATGGATCTTCAAGTTGAAACCTGGAATACCTGGAGTCGAAGATCCAAGGTATAAAGGAAGATTGGTTGCACAGGGATTTTCTCAAAAGGAAGGAATTGACTACAATGAAGTATTTTCACCTGTCGTGAAGCATGTGTCGATCAGACTGATGTTGTCTCTCGTGGTCAACAGGGATTGAGCTTGAGCAGATGGACGTTAAGACAGCTTTTCTTCATGGAGATT
>NW_013634357.1:0-383 GCF_000695525.1 Brassica oleracea var. oleracea
TCTTCGAATCTTCGTTACTTCCTCCAGATCTTCTCCACAAGCTACTCGAATCCTAGACCTGATGTTTAATCTTTCAAGTAAGCTCAGTGATGGTGATGCTGCTCTTGTGGTCACTGGTGACACTATCCTCGTCTACTGGCGTTCTTTTTCTGTGTTATACAGGTTGTCTCTTTGTCAGTGTTCTTTTCCTGTGGTATACAGGTCGTATCTTTTTCAGCTCGAGAATGGGTCTTCTAACAGCTCTTGTTCAAGCTTTCTGTTTATGCATCCGCTAATAGACGTCCAGGTTCACCTTAGTTCCTTACTCTCTGGTTATCCCTATTCTTTTGAATGAGGTGCAATGCTAGATGTGTGGGTGATTCGAGCTTTAGTTGGTATTGTAC
>NW_013634358.1:0-383 GCF_000695525.1 Brassica oleracea var. oleracea
ACAATATTTTCATATTTTTAAATTTTTCTCAAAATCTATGTGTTAACATCTATAAAAATATTGAATTTTTCGGTAAATGCTCTATATACTAAAGCTAATGATCTTTAGTGTTGTTTTAAAATTTCTAACCACATTTTAAATTTGTATTAATGTATATTAAACTTTCTTTCATGGTACATGTGCTTGTTTTTATTTGTCTGTCAATTAATTTAGTAAAACTTCATAATACTCCCTAAATTGGTGGACTAACCACTATAAAATCGTTATTCTCTAGAAAAACAGAGACAACAAAGATTCCAAACATCTTTGACTTTCATAATATATTATTGAAGGATTTAACTATGCATTAAAACAATATTTTTATATTTTTGAATTTTTCTCAA
>NW_013634359.1:0-383 GCF_000695525.1 Brassica oleracea var. oleracea
TGAACATGCTTTCCTGATGTTGCGTTCAGGAACAAACGACCTACACAACATAGCAAGAAAAAAAAGGAATGTGATCTTGCACAATATCACTTGACATCATAAAACATAGAACAACAGAGTACCTCCAATCATCTTCGGATTAATGTTCGTGTCAACAACCACCTTTGGATCATCACGCATGCTTTCAAGCTTCTTGTGGAACGAAACGGTTTGACAGTCGAATAGACTAAGAGTAACAGACTCATCACTGCAGATTTGCAGCACCAATTATTGTAATTTAAATAATCAAACAATTCTAAGAAATCAAGAAGAGCTTAAAAAACAGAAAAAAAAAAAATTACTTTTCCAGTTTGAGTGTCACCATGACACGATTTTTATGGTCA
>NW_013634360.1:0-383 GCF_000695525.1 Brassica oleracea var. oleracea
GCAAGCATTGTATCAGATAGGGACCCAAGGTTCACATCTTATTTCTGCAGAGCTTTCCAAAAGGCTTTAGGAACGAGAGTGAACATGAGTACTGCCTATCACCCACAAACGGATGGACAATCTCAACGGACGATCCAGACATTGGAAGATATGTTGCGAGCATGTGTCTTGGACTGGGGTGACTCCTGGGAAAGACATTTACCCTTAGTGGAATTTGCTTACAACAATAGCTTCCATAGGAGCATTGGCATGTCGCCATATGAAGCTCTGTATGGACGGCCGTGCAGGACCCCGTTATGCTGGACCCAAGTGGGGGAGCGTAGCATGATCGGTCCAAAGATAGTCGAAGAAACAACTGAAAAGATAAAATTCTTGAAGGAAAA
>NW_013634361.1:0-383 GCF_000695525.1 Brassica oleracea var. oleracea
TAAACTTAATAAAAAGTAAAAAAAGTCACATTCAATATTTACAAGAATAAATTTCTTACAAGAAAATAGAAGAACAACGCCAAACACCTTATGTTCAAAATAAAATTAAAGAAATCGAGAACAAACTATTAGAGCAAGTGTGTTCAGACCTTCCCAACGCCTTTTGGGAAAGAAAACAACATACAGTCGACCTACCCTATATAAAAGATTTTAATGAAAATAATATTCCAACTAAAGCAAGACCTATTCAAATGAATAAAGAATTACTTGAAACGTGTAAACAAGAAATAAATGACTTACTCAAAAAGAAATTAATAAGACAATCAAAATCACCTTGAGTTGTGCAGCATTCTACGTAAATAACCAAGCTGAAAAAGAACGAG
>NW_013634362.1:0-383 GCF_000695525.1 Brassica oleracea var. oleracea
TTTTTTTTCTGTTTTTACAATTATCTAATTAACTCTATATACTCATTATTTTATATTTTTTTTATATTTTTTATATGATATAACACATTCGTAAAAAATAGATAGTTTAAGATGCAAAAAAATATTTACTTAATGAATATAATATGAACGAATATTATAAATACATCATTTAATAAAATAAATAATTAAAAAGTGAAAATTCATACCTGCGCTGGCGCGTGGATCAGGATCTAGTATATAGCTAAACACGTAAAAATTATAGGTCTCGATCGACCCCTTCACTATATACTATATCTATATATAGTCTGAAATAGCTTCTTTTTTTTTAGCAATAGCTTTTTTTTTTGATCAAACAAGCATTGCATTAGCTAGAAGGGTTCTAC
>NW_013634363.1:0-383 GCF_000695525.1 Brassica oleracea var. oleracea
AGATTTTCCATTCAACAAAAAAGGTGATTATTACAATGTGGAATTTTATGTAAAAATTGTCCATTTGAAGAAAAAGAAATTGACTGTCATAATGTTGAATTTTGGTTTCGAAGTTCAAAACAAACACGTAATGTTTTCTATAAGATAAGTGATCTTCGCAGAAGAACTCATAACCAAAAATGACTGAGCTAGGAGAAAAATCGAGAGACATATCTAGATGGAGTCTTAGAGGCATGACTGCTCTTGTCACCGGTGGCTCCAAAGGCCTCGGGTCAGTCCAAATTCCTCATACTTCATATGCTATACTAATTATTATAATTGATTTTATTTCTCAACTCAATCATAGATCTATATATAATTATATTGATGTTTAATTAATTATG
>NW_013634364.1:0-383 GCF_000695525.1 Brassica oleracea var. oleracea
ATTAAAGTAACCATTTGAAAAACATTATAGGAAATATTACTTCCTCTTCCTCTGTATCATTTTAGTTGGTGTTTAAGGTTTTTCCACAAAAATTAAAAAAAATACACAATTTTATGTAATTTATCTTAGTTACATAAAAGTAATATTAAATTAAATTAGTTTAACCAATAAGAAAAAATACAATATTTTATAATTGGTCATAACTTTTTAATGACATTAAATTTTATCTAGAATAATAAGAACATCACATAATATGAAACAAAATTAAAATCCCTAAACACCACTTAAAATTATACGGAGGGAGTAATAAATAATAAACACCTGGAAAAGAATGGCTGAAGTAATCCCAAATAGTTGGGGATTTTCCACCTACACTAGTTGCA
>NW_013634365.1:0-383 GCF_000695525.1 Brassica oleracea var. oleracea
TCGACAGCGTCGTGGTCGTGGTGGTACGGGGAGCCAGTCTCGGGTTTACCGTCATACATCTCCCCACAGCTCCTACCATACATCTCCCCACAGCTCCCGCTTCTGCTCCTCTCGCTCTCGCTGCTGCACCCGCTCCTGCTTCTGCGGATCCTCCGGGAGTGATGAGTGTTGTGGAGTTGGTTCGACAGCCTGGTCGTGACCATCTTCCCTATCTTACTCCGTATCCACATGGACGGGGTCAAACATGGTAATTAAACGTATTTTTTTTCATTAAAATTTGATTCATTATTAATAAATTGTTCTTTTTATTAGGTTCAACCGATCCGGGAACGGAATCACATGGATCAACCGTATGATGTACTCGGCCCTCGACAAGGGACATC
>NW_013634366.1:0-383 GCF_000695525.1 Brassica oleracea var. oleracea
GAGAACACTCCATGCTTCAAGCTTCTTTCTTCTTCAAGAACTGAACTTGGCTGGTAATGTCTTCAAAGGTTTGGTTTGAGCTGAGATAAGAGCTGTGGATTTGCGGCCAAGCTCATGGAAGACAAGAACAAGACTTTGACGGTTCCGGTTACGTTAAAAGTGTGAGATTTGAGAGCTCTGGCTGTGTATGTGTATGAAAAGCCATTAAAGGAAAAGATAAGGTCTTGAACTAGTTGAATAAGAGGTCTGATGAAACTAGTATGAACTTGAATCAGAAACAAAGAGACTTTGAGAGATTAAGAGACTTGAGACTAAGAAAGAGGTAGATTAAGGGAATCTGATCAAGAACACACTTTTATTATGAAGTGGAGAGGGGAAATCCC
>NW_013634367.1:0-383 GCF_000695525.1 Brassica oleracea var. oleracea
CGACATTCTTTTTTACCCTTTTCTTTACATAATTATGGGCCTAAAAATCTGGTTTTATGCTGAACATATGGGTCAAACTAGGTTTTGTTCAAACTTATTTATCTTTCCATTGTTTATTAGATGTTTGATTGTATGTTTTTAGCTTAGACCATTTCTCATTGTTTTAAATATTTTCTACAGATAATGATTTTCTTTAAACATTAAAAATTTTGAATTTTTTATTTGTTTTACATTTAAGATCATTTTCTACTTTTGTTGCAAAGTTTTCAATAATAATTTTCTTTTTCGGAACTGGTATAACAAATAAAAGATCTTTTCACTAAAATACTTTTTAGCACTGTATTTTTTTGGTTTTCTCTTAAAAGTTCAAAAAAATTTAAATC
>NW_013634368.1:0-383 GCF_000695525.1 Brassica oleracea var. oleracea
ATATCTTTTTCGTCTTTTGTTATCGAGCTGCGACTCAACTAGGATTATGGTTTTATGTTGGTAGAACTAGGTAACTCGTTGACGGCCCCTGCGGCCAAAGCCTTTGTATTCTCTTGTAATGATCGCAACGCTCTTACGCGAATTCGAAATAAGATCTACTTTCTTTGTAAATTAGTTTTATCATGTTTTCTCATATTTTCCGCATTTATTTGGTTACTTGTCGTTGGCTCTTGCAGAGATCCGGGTCCTCTGGAAAATTATGGTTTTCCTAAGTTTCCTTATTTTACGGAAATCGATAGTGTGAATTTCGGTTCCCACAGTTTGGCGCTAGAAGAAGGGGGGGTCGGATTACTCTTACTCATAGCCGCAAAACGCTTGATCAT
>NW_013634369.1:0-382 GCF_000695525.1 Brassica oleracea var. oleracea
AGACTGTAATGCTTGAGTTCCGGAGTAAACCATGTCTGCCTCCATCAGGAATCACAACAAACATACTCCCCTGCGGTTGTTGGCAGATTTGGATCTCACGAAACCAACTCATCTTCGAAGGAAGAAGCTCCACAGCCGAAGAAGTAGCTACTCGAACAGTTACAGCCGCTCGGGAGTGGATCGCTGCACAAGAAACAACAGACCTGCCTAAATTAGCCATCTCATCCTCAACTGACCTGATCTCTATGGAATCAAACTCACAACACCTTACCTCCTGGTACATAGATGCTTCTTGGATGAAGGAATCTTTACAGGCAGGATTAGGCTGGATTTTCTTCAGACATAAGATCGCGATATGCCGGGGATCAGAGGTACAAGGTCC
>NW_013634370.1:0-382 GCF_000695525.1 Brassica oleracea var. oleracea
CATCCTCAGGCTCTCTCTTACCTGAATAATAACAACAAACAAAGTTAAAAATCAAACAACCCCTTCAGAATTAAACAATTACATCAACAAAAGGGTTCAAAAGTAAAGATTTAGCCATCAATTTAACTCAAACAGAACACAAAAGCAAGCATGTAATAGATATATTCCAAAACAGTTGATGGGTAAACCAAAGTAAAGAACTTTATCTATCATCAGATATAGAACCATAAAGTTGTTACCTTTCTTCAAAGGTTTTGTCGCCTTAATGGCAGCAGGGGCTAATGGCAGCAGGGGCTGCTCCAACCTGAAAATTACGAAACACAAACAAAGTTTCATTAGAAGTTCGAGACAGAGTACGAAGAAAGACCAAACTAGCAAACCC
>NW_013634371.1:0-382 GCF_000695525.1 Brassica oleracea var. oleracea
TCTAAATATAGGATCCTCTCTTGTCTCCTTTTCCAACTGTCACTTTCGCTATCTATGATTACTGACTTGTTCAAACTCTCCTTTTTTCTTTTGGCTTCATAACCAATCACTTGACATTGGTCCACCTTCATTACAAAATAAACTATTCATTTCATGAATTCTTTCTCTATTGCCACTTTTAGCTTGTGATAAAAGAACATGTGGCTTGTCAACGTAGCTATACTTACAAAAACTTGAGAAATTATGTAAAGATGTAAAGTTGGATCATATCATATTTTAATGTAATTATTGTTATGATATCGCATGAAACATATATAAAATGGAACTCGTGAAATATTCTTGCTTCAAGAGAAAAGAAAAATAATGACAACAATGAGTGATA
>NW_013634372.1:0-382 GCF_000695525.1 Brassica oleracea var. oleracea
AAATGGTGCTGAGTAAATTGAACTTTCATCCTATGGTTATCAACTGGATTATACAATGTATAAGTACGGTGACCTATACTTTCATTATCAATGGAGCTACAAGAGGCTATGTGAAACCAGGGAGAGGAATAAGGCAGGGTGACCCGCTCTCGCCATACCTGTTCATCCTTTGCTCTGAAGTCCTGACGGGTCTATGCGCTGAGGCTCAATCCACTGGTCGCATGAAAGGAATCTCTATTGCATCAAACTGCCCCAGCCTCAATCATCTTCTATTTGTCGATGACACAATGTTTTTCTGCAAGGCAAATAAAAAGAATGCGGAAGCCTTAAAGACTCTCCTCGCAACATATGAATCAGTCTCAGGACAACTTATCAATAAGCA
>NW_013634373.1:0-382 GCF_000695525.1 Brassica oleracea var. oleracea
AAAAAAAAAAAAAACCAATTGATTGATGATCTCATTAGGTGTTAATAAATACTCACACAACTTGATATGGGTTCCAAAGAAACCTATAGGAATGATAATCTTTGGTTGGATCGAACCAAAGACGAAACCTCTGATATTTATCTCCTTCACCGTATACAAATATAATTGTATTCAGCAAATACGCTGGCCCGTTTCCAAAAATCTGGAAACAGAGCCCGTCATTACGGCTTGATTTGGATCTTAGCTGCAGTATAGCATTCAAGATCAAAACATATTTCAAGAACTCCTCCAGGTACGTACGTAACGTAAATCTCACCATCATTCATACTTACGTAGAAGGAAGTAGTCACTTTCGTAGACTTGGTTTGGGGTGCCTTGATTC
>NW_013634374.1:0-382 GCF_000695525.1 Brassica oleracea var. oleracea
AATCCAGAAGGGGATCTGTGAAGGAAATGAAGCCGATATTATGGGTTCCCACCTCTGTATTATGACCATCCAGTAAGCAAACTGGTAAGGTCTGTTGTCCAGAACTCTCTGTAGATCTTCTTCTCTTTCAAATCTGAACTGAAAACATCCATTTCCCAGATCTGACCCAGTAACTCTTCCTTGCATGTGCCATTTGCGAGGTAAGGCTGGTAGGACTGCCCAAATTCTTTGCTCCTGCGGGTTAGTCACCCTACCTATGAGAGTAAGGGCGTTTTCCTTGATAAGCGCTGAGTTGTCTACATAGTGGGCCTTGATTCTTTTGATGTGGGGTACATGTTCTTCAACCGCTTGGGTCTTTCCTTTTTCTTCTTTTGAGTAACGT
>NW_013634375.1:0-382 GCF_000695525.1 Brassica oleracea var. oleracea
TTTTTTTTTTTTTTTTTTCACTTCATCAAAGTTTTTTTTTTCACTTCATCAAAGTTGACTCAACTAGGTGATGGTAATCCAGTGATGACAGTTTGTGATATCCAATTAAAAATCAAAGAGTTTAGACGAATTTACGTACCAAGTGGGGTTCTGAAAATTAACAGGGATTGTAACTTGAGATCGCATGGTTAAGCAGATACTTAAGCTTGCCTTGAATTATTAAAGTATTCTCTCTTCGAACCTAACTACATTGAAGAGAAAATAGATGCAACTTACAACCATATAGACAAATATGGGGGCTAATTAAGGCATGATATCGACGTCCCTCGCCATACAAAAAACGAATTTAAAGAAAAAACAAGAAAACAAGAGAGAAATTCTT
>NW_013634376.1:0-382 GCF_000695525.1 Brassica oleracea var. oleracea
ATCTTTGTGCTTCAAAACATACATAGAAGCGATCAAACCTTTGTTTGCTTCTTGGTGTTGCTCCTGGAATGGTCACTATCTCTGTGATGGTGCCTGGATTTTTCTTATGTAGTTCGGCTTCATAATCCCATATTCGCGAAAAGTGGGCTTCATGGCTAGCTCTCCTTTCTCTAGTGATTTTTGTCTTCGCTTTTCGACACTGCTCGTCGGTTACTATCAAGCTATAAGTCCGTTTGATCTCCTCACTAATTTCTATAGCTGTAAGCTTTGGATTCAGCCTCAATCTTTCCGCAAACAGTTGTGCAATTGACGAAGTCTTCAACAATTTTGAGTAACCAGACCTTATACAAGTGTGTTCATTAACATACACTTTTATTTGCAG
>NW_013634377.1:0-382 GCF_000695525.1 Brassica oleracea var. oleracea
AAGTTTAGTCTTACACTGTCACAAATAAAGACTAAAAAACCATCACAAATCTGTCTCATATAAGACTATATTGTAGTAACAAATTTTCATTGCATTATCACTAAATAATCAATTTTTATTAGTTAAGATTTGCTATTTCAAAGTTGTCACAATCTTTCAGTAATATATTATCAAACTATATATCGTTACAAACATATATGTTTTTACAACCACTCATCTAGCTATTCATTAATTATTATTTTTGGGTGTAACTAAAATATACAAAAAATGAAGAAATAAAAATAAATTAAGGTAAAGATAAACATTGTTGATGCCGTGGGGTATATCAAAAGTGCATTCAGCTTCCAGCTTCTGATGATCTTCTGATAATTATTGCGCAAAA
>NW_013634378.1:0-382 GCF_000695525.1 Brassica oleracea var. oleracea
ACTGGAGAAGCGTTAGAAGAAGCCAAATCGTATCAGCGGCGGTGTAATTGTGCGTTAATGAGATGAGTTACGGAAGGAAGGAAGGTGAAGGATCGGCTGCGCAAACGAAGTCGTCTCTTCTCCTGGAGCTGTGAAGATGAACTCACGTGAACCCTAGAAGAAAACACAGCGTTTTACCACGACGTATTGGATACAGCACGGCTTGAGCTCCAGGAAGCAAGTAACGGCCTATCGAAACACAAAGCCCATACGTATAAGTAAATGGGACACGTGGCGGCTTCGTGGATGAAGGTGTAATAGAAAAAAAATTAAAAAGGAAGCCAGGGGTAATCGAACCCGTACACTCAAGCTTTACTATAAGCGGGTTATACCACTGGGCCAA
>NW_013634379.1:0-382 GCF_000695525.1 Brassica oleracea var. oleracea
GCTTGTATCACTTTTGCTTTGTTTGAATCCTTGTTTGGTAATGAATGAGACAAATCTTGCATTCCATGCCCTTGGGGCCTGTTTCAGACAATAAATAGAAAAATTCGATTTGCAAACATGATTAGGTTTAGAAGAATCAACAAACCCCGGTGGTTGCGTCATGTACACAGTCTCATCCAAGGTGCCATGTAAGAAGGCGTTTTGAACATCCAGTTGGTTAACAGGCCAGTCATGTGAAAGCGCAACAGGTAGGAGAGTTCTGATGGTTGCCGGTTTAACCACTGGACTGAGCGTTTCTTCAAAATCAGTGCCTTGCTCCTGTGATTTTCCATTGGCTACAAGTCTGGATTTATGACTTTTGAATACTCCATTTGCATCATAC
>NW_013634380.1:0-382 GCF_000695525.1 Brassica oleracea var. oleracea
ATGCAGTACTTGTTACTCTCTACACCTGGCTGAAGAAAAATAAACAAAGACCTTTCCCATTAATTTGTCTAATAACCAATACATATATATAATCGACAAAAGAAACTATGAAACATCTATTTTAATGGCGAGGTCGTTACTCACCCCACAGTAGTCCCGGAATTTTGAGTAGTATAAACTGTCTGCTGCAGTTATTACTGCATGCTGACGCTTAATGGAGAACCACTACACAGATTGTTGAAACTCTCTCATGTTAAAGGTCTTTCTCAAAATATGCAGATATAGTGTGTAAAACTGATGATATTGGTTAGTCCTAGACTACTAGGTGTACAGTTCGGATCAGTTTTTTTGCTCTTTGATTCTTTTGGATATATATATATAT
>NW_013634381.1:0-382 GCF_000695525.1 Brassica oleracea var. oleracea
ATACAACAAATCATTTACACACAATTAAAAGAAATAGTAAAATATATCAAATAAAATATAACAAATAGAAAATAATATAAAAATTAAAATTTAAGAATATAACAAACCTATCCCAAATATGAAAATAAGAAATATTTATTTTCACAGTATGAAAAAGAGTCAAAATAAAAACAATCTGACAATGAATATATAAGAATAGAAATAAAAATAAATGACCTAAAATAAACATAAAAAATCTATACTCTAAAAAGGAACATGTCTTCATTAAAACTATTTCAACAAGCAATTTACAAAAAAAAAATAGTTAATCACAACTAACTAAATATTAATATCACAACATCAAACATTTTAAATCAGAAGAAGTGATAAAAATGAATAATTT
>NW_013634382.1:0-382 GCF_000695525.1 Brassica oleracea var. oleracea
ATGATGCAGCTTAAGGAGCTGTTTAATGTTAATCATTTTATTGTGAGCCAGGCTAATCCTCACATTGCTCCGTTGCTGCGTTTGAAGGATATAGTTAGAGCTTATGGTGGTAGATTCGCAGCTAAGGTAATGTATATAGTTAACTCTCAAGTCTTTTTAAAAATTATCCAAATATTCTTTTACTAATATTTAAAATTATCTAACATTTTTATCCAAACAATCTATATTACCTAATATTTAACCTGAAAATTTTGAATTATTCTACGTTTTTACCCAAAGTTACCAAAACAACCAGAACCCAAAACCGAACCGATTTGGACCCATTTTTTCGGATATTAATGGTTCCTAACTTTGTTATCTGAACAGAAAATCCTTTTTTTTT
>NW_013634383.1:0-382 GCF_000695525.1 Brassica oleracea var. oleracea
CCCCCCTATCTGTTCGAAAACACTTTAACTTAGTATGTGTTTCTTGCTCCACAAGGTTCTTGAAGCGCTTAAATTTCTCAAAGGCTTCACTTTTGACTTTTAATAGTACTGTCCACATATAGCGAGAGTGATCGTCAATAAGAACAAAGACGTATCTGTTGAGTGCTGGTGTCGTCGGGGAGATAGGTCCACAAAGATCCGCATGTACGAGTTCAAGAAGTGATGAAGCTCGATAGCTCGTTGCTTGTGGGAACGGTTTTCGTGTTTGTTTCCCGCGCAGACAAGATACACAAGCTTTTGTGTCGCGTTTGATGTTCGGTAATCCCTCGACATACTCCTTGCTAGCCATCATTCTCATTGTATCTTTGTTGATATGTCCCAA
>NW_013634384.1:0-382 GCF_000695525.1 Brassica oleracea var. oleracea
GGTCTAGGGCCATTTTTTGCAGAGAGGAAATCAGAGTTGTCGAAGTACCTGCTCTTAAAGACTCTTGCAAAGAGGGAGTCCGGCTGATTTAGAATCCTCCATGCTTGCTTAGCCAAAAGAGCCTGATTGAAGCTTTGAATATCTTTGAACCCTAATCCTCCATGTTCTTTTGCCAAGCACATTTTAGTCCAGCTCAGCCAGTGAATCTTCTTCTTATGTTCCAGAGAGTTCCACCAGAAATCCGCCATAGCCCTTGTGAGATTCTCACACGATTGCTTGGTGAGTTTGAAGCAGGACATGGCGTACACAGGCATAGCCATAGCTACCGCCTTTATCAGAACCTCTTTACCACCCAAAGACAGTAGTTTGGCAAACCATCCAT
>NW_013634385.1:0-382 GCF_000695525.1 Brassica oleracea var. oleracea
TCATTACTAATATTATATGATCCTATAGGGTCACACACCTAAGCGAACTGGATCAGATTGTAATTGAGTTTAATTAGATTAAACCAATATTAGAGTTTTGGTGGTTTAATATTTATAAGATAAATATAAAGTACATTAATCCAAATTGGATTTGGAACCAACACGTAAGGCCTTAAAGCCCATTCCCATAATAATTATTATTAGGGTTGGTATGTGTCGTGTGTATGTATGACATATATGCTGTGTAGAGATCGATTATTATTATTCTCAAGCCACCGTACTAAAACCCTAAAACTAAGAGACAAAAGGTTTGTCTAAGATTTGATCTTAACGGCACTAGCATCCCGTCTCGATCCAGTTTGTGTGCGTGTGGATACCGGTA
>NW_013634386.1:0-382 GCF_000695525.1 Brassica oleracea var. oleracea
GGAACATAAACTTGATTTAGTGCTATTTTTGTCTTTTTCTCTTAACTTATCTTAAACTTATATATATATATATATATAGTTATTATCATAAATGAATAAACATAAAAAAATATTGATAAAAGAAAGGGCTTTTTGTAAAAGTGACTCAAAACTTGGAGTCAAACAGAAAACTAACCTTTTCTTTTGACTCTTTTTTTTTTGAGATTTTAACCTCACACCTGCATTTTATCTACGAAAATGCCATTAACATAATTAAAAACTGACACACTCAAATATATTCAAATAAACAATAACACATATTCTTTAAAAAAAACAATAACACCTTCAAAAAAATCGAATCTGCCAAACTCTCCCCAACTCCCACCTGTATTTAGTTATGCAT
>NW_013634387.1:0-174 GCF_000695525.1 Brassica oleracea var. oleracea
TGGAGCTAGTATATAAGAAGTCCTAGGCGAGGAGCATGAGGGGGAACTCTTTTAGACTCAGAACTTTCTGCACTTAGAAACTTAGGCTTATTTCTCGACAAGTTCGGTTTCTATGACTGGCACTCAATCACTAGACGAACTCGCCTAGGCAGTTCGATCTCTTGTCCAGCTCTA
>NW_013634387.1:190-382 GCF_000695525.1 Brassica oleracea var. oleracea
ATCCTCGAAAGGGGTACGTAGGCAGCCTTTCATAAGGTTCAGTCCGAAATCAATCAAAGCCTTTTAGATATCTTTTTCGTCTTTTGTTATCGAGCTGTGACTCAACTAGGATTAAGGTTCTTATGACTTGTTTTCCAGCGAGACATTTACGGTCTAGTTTTTATGTAGCGGTTATCAGGCGTGTTGCTGCCG
>NW_013634388.1:0-382 GCF_000695525.1 Brassica oleracea var. oleracea
TAAGTGCACATATATATACAACTCATTCTTCTTGTTTCTCCCCGATGCGGGACTATACAACTCATTCTTCTTGTTTCTCCCCGATGTGGGACTTCTTCATAATGTCATTTCGACATTTCAAGTATGCTGGGCTTGTCTAATTACGTAGCCCATTACATTTCTTTTCACACAACTTTAATCAATGTTCCTTAAACCAATGGGCTTGAGAATTTGATCCAACAATCCCCCACATGAATAGAAATAACTCTTCTAAACATATGCAGACTAAATGCATACTCGATAGACTCTAAAAAACTATACTTATTCTAATCCTGACTAAACTAGACCGACTTATCGAGAGTTTGCGAAAAATTCACTGTGTTTGAGTTGGTGGCATTTTTAA
>NW_013634389.1:0-382 GCF_000695525.1 Brassica oleracea var. oleracea
ATCAGCATTGCTTCTTCATAGCTTCTTGGCACATAGATTTCATCTAATCTTACCATAAAGGAGTAGTGCTCTTTCGGAAACTCAGCAAAGGAGCACACAACTTGGGAAGGATGTTCCACAGCCTGGGCATTGTAGTACACTCTCGTGTTTACCCAATTTCTCGTGTTTGCCCAGCTGGAAGCATCCCTCTTTACCCGTGTGCTTCTTCTCAAAGGAACTTCTACTTGTTCCTCAACAGCTTCTTCTTGTATCTGGATTTCTTCTCCAGCTTCCTGACCTTCATTCTGAACTTCTCTTACTAATTCATCTCCACTTTGGACAGGAGAATCTGACCTTTGATCTTCTAGACCTCCAGCTTCTTCTGAGCCTTGATCTTTTAACC
>NW_013634390.1:0-382 GCF_000695525.1 Brassica oleracea var. oleracea
AAGTCTGCTCTCGACATATATCTAGATGAGCCATTGCTTGACATGGCGGCTTACAAGAAACTGAATGTGTTACATTATTGGAGAGACAACTCAGCTCGGTTCAAAGAGTTGGCAACAATGGCACGAGAGGTTCTGAGTATACCCATAACAACTGTCGCTTCAGAATCTTCGTTTAGCATTGGTAGTAGAGTCCTTAACAAGTACTGAAGCTGTCTTCTACCTACTAATGTCCAAGCCTTGGTCTGTACAAGAAATTGGTTAAAAGGGTTTCCTGAAATGGTTAGGGTTGGTTATAATCTATTCATATATTAAATTGCTTCAGAATCTTCATAATTTTTTTTTTTTTGTAGGTGATGAGTCTGTTGAGAAGACAGAAGAGGAG
>NW_013634391.1:0-382 GCF_000695525.1 Brassica oleracea var. oleracea
CATGGGTGAATGGATAAGACAATGGAAATATGCAAGATATCATTCATAGTGGCGGAGTGCATGTAGGCCACTATTATGCTTTTATTATGCCAACTCTCTCCGACCCGTGGTATGTATCCTTATTTTCTCTCATAAAGTTTCTTCATTTCCAAGTTTTCTCGGAATTCTATTTTTCCTGTCTTTGCTCATGGATTACTACACCACTGTTGTGCTGGATCTGCTGCTTCTATTATTAGGAAGATCTGTTTTTTTCTTTTGTTTTTTTCCTACTTGTGGACTAATTTAAGACCTCTGGAGATGTGTGTTTGTATGAATTTAGGACTTATCAGTCAAACTGAGTTTTGACTAGCGTCTCCTCATCTAATTGCATTTGCTTAGCCTT
>NW_013634392.1:0-382 GCF_000695525.1 Brassica oleracea var. oleracea
GACAAATCATATTTACAACAGTTTATTATGCATTAGTTTATACCAATTAGTAACTAAGATTTAGTTTTTCTTTCGCCACAATTTGAAACTCTCTGTTCTGCCAAAAATTTATACAACATTAACGGTCAAAAAGTTATAGTTATGTCACGATTGTTACGAAATCTCTTTTAGTCATAGTTATGTTACTAATTGTGACGAAAATTAACTACGGCTTAGATCGTCATAATATTATGACTAAACAGTTACTATTTTATGACTACAACTTTTTAGTCACATTAATGTTTCTAGAATGTCACAGTTTGTGACGAAAATTAACTACGGCTTAGATTGTCGCAATACTGTGACTAAACAGTTACTATCATATGACTGAAAAATTTAGTCA
>NW_013634393.1:0-382 GCF_000695525.1 Brassica oleracea var. oleracea
ATCGTTTTAATTTTTTGTTAATTAATTCAGTAAAACTTCATAATACTCACTAAATGTGTGAACTAACCACTATAAAATCATAATTCTCTAAAAAAACAGGGACAACAAAAGTTCCAAACCTCTTTGACCTTCATCATATTTTAGTGAAGCATGCTCTGTATACAGAAGGAGACAACAAAGATTCAAAACCTCTTTGACCTTCATCATACGAAAATGTTGAATTTTTTAGGTTAACGCTCTATATAGTGAAGCCTATGATCTTTAATGTTGTTTTAAAATTTCAAAACACATTCTACATTGTATTAATTTATATTAAATTCTCTTTCATGGTATACGGACATCGTTTTAATTTTTGGTCAATTAATTTAGTAAAACTTCATAA
>NW_013634394.1:0-382 GCF_000695525.1 Brassica oleracea var. oleracea
AAAATTTTGAGAGGAGATGAAATGTTTTGGATGAGTGAATGAAGTGATGAATGAGTTGTATTTATAGATGAAAATCACTGTTCACGACCGTTTGAAAAAGGGTAAAAATTTGAAAAAATTTCTTTGTGACCGTTGGGGTTAAATCGAGTGCACCGAAAATCAGTCTAAAAATATCGTATTAAACGATCAATCAAATCTATTAATTTTCATAAAATTTTGATAAAAATAAAAATTATGGTGAATAAATATTTTTTGTTATGATAATAAATTATGCGACAGCTCAGCCGGTCAATGCAGAATAATAAATAAATTATACGGCGGTTCGGCCGACCAAACAGCCGACCAGTTAACAACAAACAGAAAATAAAGGCGGCTCGGCCGT
>NW_013634395.1:0-382 GCF_000695525.1 Brassica oleracea var. oleracea
CCAAGGTCAATCCTGAACCTAGACCAAGTCATACAATCAGAGGTTCCATTCCTCTAAGCCATTCTATCTAGATCTATGCAACATTGACAGATCATACCTTTTCCACATCCACGGAGCTTGTTAGCTCATCGGCCCAGCTACACTAGCTGAATGAACTCATTAACCAGCTGATCGAGCTGTGAGGTAGCCTTGCCCAGCTCCCCGCCCACTCGTCCAACTCTCTTATACCTGCATAAACTCTTCCCTTGGGTACTTAGTCATTCAGCCAACCATCCCCACAGACATAAGTAACCCTTGAGAAGTCTTCAAACAGCTAAGGACATGCATCTGGCCCTTACCGGCTCATGCACTGTCCCACATCCTTTTTGCCTTATCAACTTAT
>NW_013634396.1:0-382 GCF_000695525.1 Brassica oleracea var. oleracea
AATGATCTTTAAAAATTAACTTAAATTTAATTTCATAATTAATTAGTCAAATAATTTTTATTTCATGAAACTGAGATAAAAATCTAATTATATTGGAATATTTAAAGAGAATAAGACTATAAAGCACAAGATATTCAGGTCTAGTGGTTGTGGTTAAGAATGTTAGCTAATTTGTCTCGGGTTCGGATTTTGGGAAGGTTTTTTTGTTTTTTTTATTTATTTTTATTTTATTAATGGCACAATCGTAATTAAACTGTCTTCCTCCTAAAGCTAGCTTTTTAGTTTCATGCAACTTTCTCCATGATTGTTATCTGAGTTTCTTCAACAGCATAGCCTTTTTCTTATAAACGGCTTCTAAACGACTCAAATATACAGATCTGGT
>NW_013634397.1:0-382 GCF_000695525.1 Brassica oleracea var. oleracea
ATACAAGCATTCCGTTTTTAAACACATGTACCAAAGACAATCCACAAGATAAAGAATATGATGTGTGATCATGTAGTTGAATAATTCGGAAATGCTTGTCAATGGATTTGGTGAAAACAGATTAAGATAATTCCCAAGCCACATACATGCATCACAAGAGGAAGTAACCTCAACGTTTTTATATGGTGAAAACTCTGCATGAGAAGACATTTTATCAGGGGAAAGACCAACAAGAAAGAAGAGAGAAACACTAATGCCATGAACATAGATAGATATCAGGTTGACAGAATCATAAAATATGCGGATTGGCATAGTATCTTTTGAACTTTTGTTGGAAGCTAGATCCTGACTCAATTAGAACGCCACCAATTTTGCTAGCAAA
>NW_013634398.1:0-382 GCF_000695525.1 Brassica oleracea var. oleracea
CCGAGCGTCGATTAGGCGCATACAGCTTAACGGCTTACCGAAGCGACGTTGGCTTCTCAGCCCAACGAGTTAAAAGCCCCAAAAACGACGCGAACTAGGTCACAAAAGGACACCAAGTCAACTATAAAAGGAGAGAGGGATGCGACGTAAAGAGGATCTGAAATCCCTCACACATACTCGGCGGCTAGATTAGGGTTTTACCTTTACTCTCTCGCCGTACTGTATTTTTCCGGCAAAGCTCTTCGAGCTCCGGTTTCCTTTCTTTTACGCATCTCCTTTCCTTGTAACCGATTCAAAAATTTTCCGACCATCTATAAGACGTCTTTGCTTAACCCACATCTAAAACCAAACGTCTCACCGTTTAGTACCGTTTCCCGATCAA
>NW_013634399.1:0-382 GCF_000695525.1 Brassica oleracea var. oleracea
GATGAAGAAGTTATCCCACTTTCAGATCAGGTGATCCTAGTTTTTCTATTTGGGAATATGATAACTTCCTCGTCATTCTAATTAAACCAGAATGAATCTCTATGTAAGAAGCTGTATCTAGATACATAAATTAGTGGAGAATCACCAGGAAGTGGAATAATTCTCATAGGAATTAGGATGAAGAAGTTATCCCACTTTTAAATCAGGTGATCCCAATTTTCCTGTTTGGGAATATGACAACTTCCTCGTCATTTAAATCAAACCAGGATGAATTGCGATGTAAGAAGCTGTATCTAGATACATAAATTAGTGGAGAATCACCAGGAAGTGGAATTAATCTTATAGGAGTTAGGATAAAGAAGTTATCCCACTTTCAAATCAG
>NW_013634400.1:0-382 GCF_000695525.1 Brassica oleracea var. oleracea
TCCAAGGATGTTCAGATCATCAACATACACTGCTATGATCACGAATCTTTTATTTTCGAGTTTATTAATGAAAATACATGGACTGATAGGGTCATTTTTATATCCCTCTTTTACTAGGTACTCACTTAGTCTGTTGTCCCACATCCGTCCGGATTGTTTCAGTCCATAAAGAGATTTATTCAACTTAATACAATGTTGTTCTCGAGAACTCTCTTTGTTTTTCAATTCAATACCTTCTGGGACTTTCATATAGATTTCATTATCCAGTGGATCATATGTGTATGCAGTTACAACATCCATTAACCGTAAATTCAGACCCTCTCTCACGTCCAGATTCATTAGGAATCTGAAGGTCGTAGCATCCACCACAGGGGAGTATGTC
>NW_013634401.1:0-382 GCF_000695525.1 Brassica oleracea var. oleracea
CCACAAAAAAAGAAAAGCTCTCGAAACGACAAGTATGTCCACCATGAAGGAGAAGACGTCCAGGACGAGCACAACTACACCATCAATTCCGAACAAGGAAAGACCTCCGGAAACACCTGGACCAGGAACCAGTACAAGGATAACTCCTACTGCGAGTTCAACTAGACCAAAAGTCATTCCACTACGAACTGCAAAGTTCTCGGCACAAGGCTAGCAGCAAAACTCCTCGCTCGCGACCTCTCGAAGTTCACTACCATAAAAGACCTCAACCTGGATTCCGACCACCCTCCCAGGACTGATAAAGAGTCTCCCGAGAGGGATGCACGCGCAAACCCGTTTGGCGAGAAACGCGGAAGAAGGCAGGATGACCTTGGAGACAATA
>NW_013634402.1:0-382 GCF_000695525.1 Brassica oleracea var. oleracea
GAAACCATTCTATGAAATATGTAGTTCTGCTGCGAAAGAAGATTCTCTTAGGGATCCAAAACAGATTGCCAACAATAAAAAGATTTCCACCACGAGATCAGGTTATGAAGCAACGAGTACAATTACACCATCTTCCAGCGATGAACAGCACAACTCACCGTAACGTCTCCCTTCTCCTCCACAGCACAACTCACTGTAACGTCTCCCTTCTCCCTTCTCCTCTGTTTCTGGGAAGTTAGGAATTCCAAGAAAGGTGGAAATTTTATGGGGATCGATATAGTTCTGGCAGATGAGAAGGTAAATTGCCTCTTTGGAAACATTTGTTCTTAAAATCGTTGGAGTTTTGCTTCCAACGTCATATTCTTTCTCTCATAGAACGAGA
>NW_013634403.1:0-382 GCF_000695525.1 Brassica oleracea var. oleracea
ATTGAAGATTCAAGATGGAGGAAAAATTTGTGAAGGTTGTCAATATAGAAAGTCACATAGACTTCCATCTGATCATTCAACCTCAAGATGCAGCGGTCCATTGGAGAAGGTCCATAGTGATTTGATGGGTCCAACAAGAACATCCTCCTATTCCGGGTTTCGCTACATGTTGCTGTTCGGAGATGATTTCTCACGGTACACTTGGGTATACTTTGTGAAGGAAAAATCAGAAGTATTTCAAAGATTTCAAGAATTCAAGGTTACTGTGGAAGGAGAGTTTGGTCAGAAGCTAAAGACTCTAAGGACGGGTAATGGAGGAGAATTCATGTCAAAGAAGTTCCTCTCTTTTTGCCAAAAGAATGGTATTAAGAGAGAATATACA
>NW_013634404.1:0-382 GCF_000695525.1 Brassica oleracea var. oleracea
CCAGAAGCGAGTCAAGAAAACTCAGAGTACTCCCGAAGGTTCCACAAGGAGCAATTCGGAATCACTCACCTAGGCAACGGCTCCGGACAGCGACGCGATCCCGGAGTCCATCGCCCTACCAGCGGAAAACCCGACTCACGAAACGGCCGCCGATTTAACTAAAGCCTCAATGGCCGAAGTAACAGAAATGGCCCTATCCAACGAGTAGGAACAACCACAACAACAAAGCCGGACTACGAGATGGCGTGATCCTCGAAAGAGGTACGTAGGCAGCTTGTCCTATTGACAAGTTCAGCTATTCCCCTCTCCGAAAAGGGGGGAGTGGGTACGTATAATCGTATACTCCCACAAAGTTCGGAATATCCAACACATGTACTCGATA
>NW_013634405.1:0-382 GCF_000695525.1 Brassica oleracea var. oleracea
TGCTCGTTGCTGACGATGGCGTCCTTACTGGTGTTTAGCCAAGCACCTATAAGGATTTTATCCCCTGTTGGCGTCCATTTCCTCCTCTGACTAACGGTAGACTCATCTACTCCTTGGGTAGAGAACAAATCAGGGTCGGGTGAATGAAGATCGAAAGTTTTGGCTATTTAGTAGGTTCACAAAACTAGAAGTGTTATCCATGGTGGGAGAATACTAAAGACGACTCACTCCTAAACAAAGACAGAGGCTTAAGTAAACTATAACTACAGACGACTCAGTAGCATTTAACTCAGAGGAGTTAAGAAAGACGTAGTTCAACAATAAAGACTCTGCTTGCAACAAAGACTTTACAGGGAGAAGTACTAACTATTTAACATTAAAC
>NW_013634406.1:0-382 GCF_000695525.1 Brassica oleracea var. oleracea
ATTTTTTGTCAATTAATTTTGTAAAACTTCATAATACTCCCTAAATTTAACCATTATAAAATCGCTATTTTCAAGAGATACGGAGACAACAAAAGTTCCTAACCTCTTTCACCATCATCATATGTTAGTGAAGAATGCAACCATGCATTAAAACAGAATTTTCATATTTTTGAATTTTTTTCAAAATCTATAATCTATGTGTTAACAACCCCTACGAAAATAATGAATTTTTCGGTAAATACATTACATACTGAAGTCTATGATCTTTAGTGTTGTTTTAAATTTTCTAAACACAATCTACATTTGTATTAATATATGTTAAACTCTCTTTCATTATACATGTGTATCGCTTGAATTTTTTGTCAATTAATTTTGTAAAAAT
>NW_013634407.1:0-382 GCF_000695525.1 Brassica oleracea var. oleracea
GAAATTAATTATATTTTTTACGCGATCGATCGATGCGTTTTTGGACAACAATCCATCGATCGATCGTTTACAAAAAAACATTCGGAATATACCGAGGGACATGTTCCTCGGAATATACCGAGGAACTGTTCCCTCGGAATATTCCGAGGAACGGGGTCCCTCGGAATATTCCGAGGAACATGTCCCTCGGTATATTTCAAGGAACGAGGTCCCTCGGTATATTCTGAGGAACATGTCCCTCGGTATATTCCGAGGGACCCCGTTCCTCGGAAGTCCGAGGAAATATCCCGACGATGTTCTCCCTCGGTATATTCCGAGGACATTTCCGACAAACGAATGGTCCTCGGAATTTCCTCGGAAATTTGTTTCCTCGGAATTCCGT
>NW_013634408.1:0-382 GCF_000695525.1 Brassica oleracea var. oleracea
GGTTTGGTTGGTTTCTTGTTGATTCATTCTTTTTGTTTGTCTTTGGCAAAGGAGATGGACTTGTTCTATGGAAAGAGACATGAGGGAAGTTCATCTTCAACGTCCATCCGTGTATACAGGTTAGTGAATGAATTGATTTAGCTTCGGTTAATTGATTTAGCTTCTGTTAACCGATCATAATTGATTTAGCTTCTGTTAATGAAATGAAATGAATTGATTATTGCTTCTGTTACTCTTTGAACTGCATTTTGCTTCTGTTACTCTTTGAAATGCATTGATTTAGCTTCTGTAACAATTCGAATTAGCTTCTGTGATGAATTAAACCGAGATTAATTAATGATGTGGTTAATAGATAAATGTCAAGTCATTTTGGTGTTGGTAT
>NW_013634409.1:0-382 GCF_000695525.1 Brassica oleracea var. oleracea
AAGAAAAAAGATTCACAACAAAATATGCCGTAAGATTGGGAATGAATTCTCCAAAAATATGTATACTTGTTATTCAAGGGAAAATCGCCAAATATGACCTATGGCTTGATTTTAAACACAAAAGTATATCCCAACTTGAATCAAATGCAAAACTAACCGAAAAGGCTAGTGAAATTACAAGTAGTCTTTTATGACCAAAAAAATAAAAAACAAAATGTACTTTTATAAATATAACTCCTGGAAGTCTTCTGGAGGCTTTGTAAGTCTTCTCCCCAGAAGACTTCCATGAAGTCTTCTCGTATCGTAGATCTTAAAAATAATTTAAATTTTTTATTAAAAATATTTTGATAGGAAAAAATTGAAATCATGTAATTATAAACAT
>NW_013634410.1:0-382 GCF_000695525.1 Brassica oleracea var. oleracea
TAAATAAGGCATTTCTCGAACAATTATATGTTCAACTCTCTATTTTTACACAATTTTTCTCTCTATCTAAATGGAATATTTCCCTTTTCTTGAATCACTAAAAGAAAATAGCGACATACTGAGGGAAAAAATCGTCGGTATGTCGTCGGAATAAGGCTATTCCGACGACATACCGACGAAAAAGTCGTCGGAAATAACTCCTCGGAAATCCCTCGGAAATTTCCGACGGAATTCTGAGGAACTGAATTTCCGAGGAAACTCCGAGGACCACTAGATCGTCGGAAAGTTCCTCGGAATATACCGAGGGAGAACTTCCTCGGTATATTCCGAGGAATTTTTCGATGGTCCAATCCTCGGAAGTTCCGACGAAATGTTCCTCGGA
>NW_013634411.1:0-382 GCF_000695525.1 Brassica oleracea var. oleracea
TGTTATGGATGATAAGTTTGATGCATAAATACAGTTTAGAATTTTTTCCAACTAAACATTTGTGCCTACTGAATTACCTTACAACACCCACTGCATTGTAATTTTGGCATGTTAAAGCTGAGAATCAACATTGGAGCTTGCGTTAGCATTTGGAACATGAAATATAGCACCATCAATTTCCAGTGTTAATTCCATTGACAATAGCTGTGCAAAAGAACTCTGCTAGTAAGGTAATCGTAATTAGTAATTCTTTACATCTTAGTGTCATACAACTTCAAAACGATAGACACTTATAATCGACGACTCTCAAAGATGGACCGCAGACCATCTAATGGTATGCTTACCTCGTCGTATAAGTAATCCATGTCACTTCCCTCCCACG
>NW_013634412.1:0-382 GCF_000695525.1 Brassica oleracea var. oleracea
GAGAAGAGTCCAAGTATTGTTACTGTCCATTGTCCTGTGACACTGTTCTATAAAGTCGTTACAGTCAAACAATCAACCTTGGAACCAAAGTTTTATAATGAGTGGATGAAACCGTCTTTGACATCACAACAAAACAATTAACCTTTTTTTTTGTTTTTGTTAAAACTAGGGGTTGGCCCGCCCGAGTGAGTTTACACTAAAACTATTTTATATTAAAATATATTTTAATTTTATAAAATATTTAGAAATTTACTTTATATTGAAAATAATAAATAATGGAAATGTAATGGTTTATATTTTTCTTATTTGGTTTATATTTCAATTTGACAGTGAATAAAATCTAAAGTAAGAATAACTAATATTTTTATAGTGTTGTTAATTA
>NW_013634413.1:0-382 GCF_000695525.1 Brassica oleracea var. oleracea
CATCCTCATTCATTATAGGCTTTAAACCCATTCCTTTTGATGATTTAACGACAAAATCTCATGGAAAACCTTTAGTAAATAGATCTGCTAAGTTGTCAACCGATTTGATGTAGTTTATTGTGGTTACACCAGTTATGTTGTCTAATAGTTTTATATCGTCTTCTGATGTGACAAGATTTACCATTGTAGAGATTATTCTGAGCCCGAGCTATAGCTGATTGACTATCACAATGTATGCGTATAGCTGGCACAGGTTTCTCCCACATGAATATCTTCCAAAAAAATTCTAAGCCATTCAGCTTCTTATGCTGTTTTGTCTAAGGCTATGAACTCAAATTCCATGGTGGATCTGGCTAACACTGTTTGTTTGGTAGATTTCCAT
>NW_013634414.1:0-382 GCF_000695525.1 Brassica oleracea var. oleracea
TTCTTTGGGATAACTCTTCTTATCTTTTAATGTGTGTCTTTTGAATAGCAATTTTCACATCATGTTTGGACCAGGATGGTCAATCCGGTCGTGCCATAAAGTGTATATTTTTGCAGGCTTTTAGCCTCTATCATACTGATCTATGCATAGTCTAGGTCAGTAAAGAATGCAGATATAATCTTTACAACTTATTATGGCCTTGGGCGATTTTATACATATATCTGAAGGAACTCTTTGTTTCCTTCGCCCATTGTTTCAATATGGAAACCATTCATTCTTATATCTTTAAAACTCAATAGGTTCCTCTTGCTCTTAGACCTGGGTGAATATAAGGTATCACTTATTTCTAGATGCATACCCTTAGGCAATAATATATTAGCCT
>NW_013634415.1:0-382 GCF_000695525.1 Brassica oleracea var. oleracea
AATCAATAAATGTTATAACCAAAACATACGAAATAAATAAACAATACCTAAAAGAAGGCTTTTATTCAAAACAAAACGAAGAAAAAAGGAAATGGTATTTTAATACCTTTCCTAAAGAAGAAACTATATTATATCGAGAAAATTGGTATAATTTTATGAAATCCAAAGAAACGGACATTCCATTTTTCAAATGGTTTGAAGATTATGCATACACCAATAAAATAAATTATCCGTTCAAATCAATTAATGTAAATTCAACATTAAGCCAAGTTTGGGAACAAACGGATGGGAACAAAATTACATCTACCCATCCACCTCTGAAGGATATAAAAATCAACACTGCAAATAGACAAGTTATTGCAACCCCGTTCAAAACCGGAGC
>NW_013634416.1:0-382 GCF_000695525.1 Brassica oleracea var. oleracea
TTTTTTGTGATTAAAAACTATTATTTGGGATTTTTTTAAAAAAAAAATTAATTTATATATTTATATATTTTTTAAATATATTTTTTTTTAATTTACAAGTCACATGATGATCAGACCCGGCCTCGACAGCGTCGTGGTCGTGGTGGTACAGGGAGCCAGTCTCAGGATTCCAGCCATTTTCAGGATTCCCCTTCACCCCACAGCTCCTACCATACATCTCCTTCTGCTGCTGCCGCTCATGCTCCTCTCGCTCCCGCTGCTGCATCCGCTCCTGCTCCTCCGGGTCCTCCGGGAGTGATGAGTGTTGCGGAGTTGGTTCAACAGCCCGGTCTGATCATCTTCCCTATCTCACTCCGTATCCACATGGGCGGGGTCAAACATG
>NW_013634417.1:0-382 GCF_000695525.1 Brassica oleracea var. oleracea
GTATCAGAGCCACTTTGGCTGGTTTGTTTTCAATTCATCTTTTCATCGGCTCATCTCTCCACGATTTTATTTTCTTATTTCTTGTTGGATCCGGACTGTTCTTTTACTCCCTTGTGATCACCAGTTATTAAAAAAAAAAAAAGAGAGAAAAAAAAATCTATCAAAAAAAAAAGAGTAAAAGTTTTGGCTTGAATCACTTCTGAAGAGAAATCCAGAGGGAGTGGTGGAAGAGAAACTCTACTGGCTGAAGAGAAACCCAACCTTAGGACAGTTAAGGCGGATCCATATCAAAATTCTCTTCATCTTTCTTTCTTTATTCTTTTTCCCACAAAAGTTTTATTTTGGGTTTTGATTGCTGAATTTTGACTGCCTATCATCCTTT
>NW_013634418.1:0-382 GCF_000695525.1 Brassica oleracea var. oleracea
ATTTTGTGTTTATAATGAACTAAATTTAAAGATTCATACTTTATGTTATTGCTTTGTTACAGGGATGACAAAAAAAAAACTATTTTTGAAATATATTCCAGAACAGAATATTTTCAAATTTTCTAAATGTACACTTTTAGATATAAAAAATTTACTTTAGTGTAGACTTCAACTAAAGTCTACTAAACAATAACTTTACGTAGACTTAATAAAAAGTCTACTAAAATATGATTTATTTTTTTATCTTATGTTTTTCTCATAACTCTATCTTATTTTGCAGGTACTTTTTTCAAGACTTTAATTGAGGCATCAAGATTATGAAAAATCAAACAATGTCAAGAATACTTTTTAATATATTGCTCTGTAATAATTTCTCATAATA
>NW_013634419.1:0-382 GCF_000695525.1 Brassica oleracea var. oleracea
GAAGTTGTGAGTGGCGCCCGTGTCCACCATCACTCGGGTCGGCTTATTGTTGATCCGAACTTCAACGTACATGAGCCCTTTACCCGTCGGCTTCACTACCGGGTTAGACTTCAGGGCGTTGAGAAGTTGCAACGACCCCATCTTCCCTGGTTCCTCTTCTTGAGTCTCGGTGTCCTGACACTCCATGATAGCCGATAACGATCCCATCTTCGGGCAGTCCTTCATCGCATGTGGCCCCTTGCACACAAAGCATCCTCCCTTCGGAACGAAGGACTTTTTCCTTGCCTCGAAGTCTTCCCGACGAGCACCTTTCTCAAAACTCCTTGAGTTGGATAGTCGGGCAGTATCCCGTTTTGCTCCCCCACCTTTGGCCACGACCTGC
>NW_013634420.1:0-106 GCF_000695525.1 Brassica oleracea var. oleracea
AAAAGCTTCCATTTGATTATTTACATTTTGTGTTTGCAGTTCTTATAGACTGCCTCTGGAAAAAAAACCACGTAGATGTCCAAGTCGATTTTATCAGGTCCTCCGA